>NC_132887.1:17289357-17589357 GCF_030463535.1 Salminus brasiliensis
TTTCCTTGTTGCGCAAAGGCGCGCGCTGTGCGTAAAAACGCACCCGACACATAAAACACTGCTGCTAGTCGTATTAAAACCGATCTTCATTTTAAACCGCATTCATAGCATCACTGTGTCCTTAATCTGAAAAGCACACTCCACAAGGATCTCTACCTTACTGACACACGCATTCTTCACTGTTCATAGACCGCCTCATCGGTGCACAGATGGCGTGGCAAAACATGAGCTAGAGCTAATTGTTTTATCTGTATTTTTATTTTATTTTTTTACGTGCAACTCAACTCTGTGCTTAAACTTCTCATATCCATATCTTTCAACTAATAGAAATACTCCAAAATGATTTGGAATAAAATTATATTACACTGATTTACTCTGACAGCGACAATATGTTCTATTTGATCATTTTAATTATTCAGAATCATGTTCAAATGAAGAGTGAGACAATCTTCAGAAAGTGCAAACCTGCATGAATCGGGATTCTGCATTTTATTGTGTGTGTGAAGGAGATCGTCCAACCTGCAAAGATGTGAGCTGGATCTGGGTGACTCGTGCAACCCTGCAAAGCAGCCATCCTGCTGGCCCTGGATATGCTAAAGTATCATGGAATGTTGTCCGTGTGCTGTAATATGTACCGGCGTGCCAGCTGCTTTAAGGTGTGTTAGCTACTTAAGGATGTGCCGGATGGTGGGTTGTCTGCACAAAGATGTGCGGTTTGGTGTGGCAGCTACTTTATGATGTGCCAGATGATGTACCAGCTGCTGTAACATGCTGGTTGGTGTATCGGCTGCTGTAACATGCTGGACGGTGTGTTAGCTGCTTTAAAAAGTGCAGATTGGTTGCTGACTGTTTTAAGATGTGCCAGATGGTGGGCCAGCAGCTTTAAGATGTGTTGGTTAGTGTGCCGACTAGTGTGCCAGTTGCTTTAAGATGTCCCCCGAATGATTTCTTGGCTGCTGTTGTCTATCTGATGTCTCAGATAGTGTACCAGCTGCTTTAAACTTTAAGATGTGCCAGTAAATATGTTGACTCCTGTAAAACATGCTGGGTTGTTTGCTAGCTGCCTTAAAATGTGCTGGATGCTGTGCTGGATGGTGTGTCGGCTGCTGCAAAATGTGCCAGATGGTGTGCCGGCAGCTTTACAATGACACAGTGTCACTATAAATTGTGCCAGTTGGTGTGCCAACTCCTGTTTGATGTGCCGGTTGGTGTGCCGGCTGCTATAAAACGTGTCAGTTGGTATGCCGGTTGCTTAATGGCGCGCTGGATGATGTGCCGGGTGGTGTGCTGGCTGTTTTAGCACATGTCGGATGGTGTGCCAGCTGCTTTAAGATATGCCGGTTGATGTACTGGCTGTCTCAACATGTGCAGTGTCGGCAGTTTTATGGCGTGCGGTCTGCTTTATGCCGGTTGACATGCAGGCTGCTGTAGAAAGTGTTGGATGCTGTGCCAGCTGCTTTAAGATGAGCAGATTGGCATATCGGCAGCTTTACTGTGTGACTGTACGTGCTGTACAGTGTGCTGCCTGCTTTAAAATATGCTGGTTGACATGCAGGCTGGTGTGCCGGCAGCTTTAAGATGTGCTGGATGGTGTGCCGGCTGCTTCAAGACATTCAAGATGCCGTGCTGGCCTCTTTAGGATGTGCCAGATGATGTGCCGGGTGGTGTGCCGGCAGCTTTAAAATGTGCCAGATGGTGTGCTGGCTGCATTAAGATGTACTGGTACCTTTTTGGCGTGCTGGCAGCTTTAAGATGTGATGGATGGTGTGCCGGCTGCTTCAAGACGTTCAAGACGCCGTACTGGCCTCTTTAGGGTGTGCCAGATGATGTGTCGGGTGGTGTGCCGGCAGTTTTAAAATGTGCCAGATGGCGTGCTGGCTGCATTAATAGGTGCTGGTAGCTTTATGGCGTGCTGGCAGCTTTAAGATGTGATGGATGGTGTGCTGGCAGCCAAGATGTGTTGGTTGGTTTGCCAACTCCTGTAAAATATGATGATTGGTGCGCTGAATGGGGCACAGAGCTTTAGCATGTGCTGGTTGGTGTGCCAGCTGCTTTAGGATGTGCTGGATGGTGTGCCAGCAGGTTTAGGATGTGCTGGTTGAGGTGCTGGTCATTGCAATGCTATCATTTGCCATCAATTTACAATCGCATTCCAAGTCAGATGAGAGAAAGTAATACTACGCGATATACAGTACAGTTGCTCTATCAGAAATTACAACCTTACAAATTCGATCAAGAACACATTCATAAATGTAAAACTATGCCTGTGGCTTTGTATCTAAAGCAAAGCACGACATAACTGTTTGGACTAATATATATATATATGGTAAAGTACAGAGACAAAGCTGATGGCAGTGTTACATTGGTTTATGCTGCCATGATCAAGGACCAGTAACAGATGAACAATGATGTTTGGTAACTATTAGGATGCTTTTGTTGTAGAGTATTAAGTGAAAGAGACATGCTACAGTGGGGCGACTAAGAGCCACTACAGAGTAATTAACTCCCCTCTCTGGATACCAGTTTAGTCGTTCTCTTTCTCAGTTCCCCTCTCTGTCAGTCAGTCAGTCTATTCCCAACCCCTACAAACACAGACATGGCCTAAGCACCCTTGTGAAAGAACTCAAGAACCATTTAAGCAGACTCACCGAAAGGCTAATTGGGACAACTACTAATGAGTCCTGTCTAAAGCAAAATGAAGGAGCAATTAATTAAATTTAAATGAACACATCACTAGTCAAAACAGACAAAAACACTCAGAATTGTATAAATAAAAAAAGATTCAAGCTTTACTTCATTCAGCACAGCCTTTGAAACTCTAACAGTTCAGATTTTTTCTTTACCTCAGTAAACCTACACAAAACTGCCCAATTTTCCTAATGGCTGCACTCTCTGAACAAAGAAAGGCACTCAGTGAAGTGTGTAGGGGGATATGTGATGTGGGTATGAACAGATACTGCAAACTATCTAAGCCAAGTTTACTATTCCACCCTAATCCGGACCAGTTTAGATGAGGATTTTTTTTTCCACTTAGCGTCATTTGAAATGTTAATTAACGTATAAAAAATACAAAAGGCTGTCACCCAAGTCAATCCATTTATCAAACCTTGATACCCTGCCAGTACCTGCAAAAAGCAGAGTTAGTTCGGTTCAGTTATTAAGGCAGAAAATCATGAAGCTATAGTATCATGAGTCCAGACGACACTGGTGCATCTCCAGTGGAGTTCCAGATGTAGTATTCAGAGGACACCAGTTCTCGTGCTATGGAGGGAAAACCAAACAAAGAAAACAAAAAGCACATTTATTTAGTTAGCTCCAACTGTACAACAATGTCCCTTAAGTACTGTCAATTAGCTGTAAATACTACATAACAGAATTAATCACTAAAACACTCACTTGTGACGATGCGTGGCTTTGCTGAGGAATACACTTGTACAGAGTGTTGGTCCACACAGCATCCAGATAAAGTCAAATCTGGTACACGGAAGTAGAGCTGCAAACCAATACAAAATATGTGGTTAAGAGATATTCCCCAACTAAGTGGTTAAGATAATGAATAAATAAGAATAATTAGGGAGTTAAGAAAACTCCTTGTAGGCAAAAGAGTAAGACAAATGCCTCGTAACCACATCCACACTGTATTGCGTCATTAGAAATGCATGAAAAATCAGCTTATTTAAAAATATGCACATCTTCAAGCTACTATGGAAATAACACACACATTAATCTAGAGGTCACACTCACTTTCACATATGCGGTGAGGTCTGTGCATAGAGGGTCTGTTGGCCCAACAAGATGTCCTGAGAAATTCACAGTGCCTTCCAGAGTAACCTCTCGAGACTTTGGAAACTTCTGCCCTGATGTGTTTCAATAGACAAACAAACAAACACAACAGTTGTGCAACTAATGCTGTGTTTGAGTGCTCATCAGAGGGCTGTATATACAGATGGTTAACTAGTAAATACAGCTTGTCGGAAGATCAAACCACGAAGTCACATGTGTTGGATTGTAATAACAAAAAGCTCACTAAAAACAACCACAAGGCCATCCTCTAAACTGAACCATTGATAGAAGGAAGCATTAAGAGTACTCTTTTTGGGAAAAAGGCAAAAAATAAATAAATAAATAAATAAATAATTAAAGCTTTACGACAATGGCGAGATTTTGGAATTGACCGCAGCATGTAGAACTGGTCGAATGTTAACAATACTGGTGGTCTGGGGTTATACGTGTCTTTGTTGGTTTTATGTTTTGCAAATAATTAGGTAAGACCTGAGGGTTTGAACATATGTAGAACTGAAGGTATGGGCAAGTGTTGCCAGAACCCTAATTTAAAAAAATAAAAAATAAAGAAATAAAAATTAAAAAATAAAAATAAAAAAGCGGCACCTAAAATCCTAAGTTCCCTACTTGTAAATACCACTTCACTAGCCGTTGGAGTGCACTTTACAAGTGGTACCAATGGTATTTCCCAGTTTCCAACACCACTTGCAAGCAGCGCAAGTCTATATTTGAATCTATAGTTAAAATACAGACATATGGGGTGTTGAGCATAAACTTACCAAGAACCCAAACCAGCATATTCTTCTCTTTAGACACCTCCAACTGTCCTGAGCTCACCTTTACATCCACACTGCCTATTAGGTTCCTGTACAAAAGATCAAGAGCAGCTCATTCAACAGTACTTCAACTGAAAGCGGTTCAACTAATGAACACAACCCTACCCTACACTACCCTACCATTCAACAGGTAATTTACTAAGCACAGCACAATTCTTCTGAACACTGTCTTAATAGATAGACTGTTCTGAATAGATTCATTTGGGATTGTGTATAGTACACCAGCACAGACCATTAAAGGACCTGTAGCCAATATTTATATTGTATTTTTAATAAGGTCCTCTTAACAGGCTAGTCGGTGTATATATTATTGCGGTCATATATTGCTGTCAATCACCTTTGGTCTGATTTTTGTAATATTTCGCTGTTGTAACCCACCTGATGGATCTAATCAGCTAATTAACAATTCCCTGCCCAATGAAGTGGGCATGTTAGAGCAGTGAAATATGCAGGGCATGTTTGTCTAAAGCATTGCTTCCCAAGTCTGCCCTGCACATTTCAGTGTTTACCCTGCTCCCAGTGGGACTGTTTAGTAACAGTAATAACATGCACAGACTTAAACATTCTGCCCCTCTACTCCACCAAAAGCAGAATTAGCCAGGTTTGTGTAATGTATCACCTGTTGAAAAACGGTAGCTGTGCCTCGCAGTACTCAAAACTGTTTCGGACACTTTCGTGGAGCTTGAGGACTACGTTCACTTTGAGTAGGTTCTCTTCTCCTTTCAGCTGGTAGGAGCCAAGGATAGGCGGCACAGGTACCTGGGTTACAAGGGAAAGTTGATTACAAATTCAGCTCACATTATGCGAGATTACAGCTCACATTATTGAGATTAATACAGTGAAGTAACAATATGTACAGTATAGAAGGCATATTCCGATTTATAAATATGGAGAAGAAAATGTCAGAAACTTCTGAATGGGATATTGGAGGGGATTGGAATGAACAGTTGAATGAATAACAAATCCAGCCTGAACCAGTACACTGCATACTGTGTATTGTCATGTTATCTGCGAGTAACTGGATCATGATAGCATCGTATCCTGTATCCTAATACATCGTATCTGGAGTGCTTTCAAAGCTTAGCAGTTGGTACAGGAAAAATAAATGGCATTATTATTGGTATTGGCTATCACTCAAGATATCAACGTCAGTATGGATACTCCTACGCCTAATGTCTAATGTATAGGTCACTAATGCATAGTAATCAGCACATCAGTAGATGTGTAGGCCTACCTGTGAGGTATAGCTGCAGAGTCTAAATGGCTCCAGAGGTGGGGAGAAGGGGAATTTGTATGGCCCTGAAAAGGCTGAGCCATCACTTTGATCCACACTGCTTGCTGTGAGAATGCTGGAATCAAGGGACGTCACACAGGGATGGACAAGGATATCTTGCAGAGGTGAACCGTTGGGTGGAAGTGTGAGGGTAACTGTGACATTGGGCAAGACGCCCTCCACCTCACACTAATGTCAAAATAAACGTAGAGCAGACGGGATTTGGGTCAATTGTCTATGAAACATGATTACTTTTAACACACAAAACAGAAGAGCACACTTACTTTGCACATAACTTTCCCGTACACATCCCACATATCCTGCTTGCTCCTGTTGCCGTACTGCATGGACCTCACCATCTCTGTGAGGGCCACGCTCACCACCGCTCTCCCTCGGTGGACTCCTGCTTTCCAGGCTGGCTGCTTCTGAGCACCTCCTGGGCCTGGAGCCAAGGCAGCAGGCGACGCTCCAGCCTGAGGGGGGACGTCCAAGGGCGTCCCTAGAGGACAAACTTGCAGAAGCACTACGGGGAGAGTGGCCAAGCGGGAGGCCAACACATCAGGCTCTGGCGGTTTACCCCCCGTGCCACAAAGGAAGCCCTGCAGGGCTGACAGAAGAGCTAAGCCTTGAGAGACTGAAGCCAAACTGGGAAGCGGAGGTCTGGGCTCGGACGGGGCTTCAACTAGAGGGAGACAGGCTAGGATTAGCCCACCCTGGCTGATGGTTAGCAGGGGCCAGAGGGTTCTCCCACCTGGGCCACCTACACGGAGCTCCACAGCCGGGCAGCGCTGCTGACGGGCACAATCATCCCGAGCAGCCATATAGGGCTTGTCGGGGTCTATCAGGCCCAGCTCGGTCAGCAGGAGCTGGGGTATAAGACGGTCCTCTGGAACTGCCACATACTGAGTTCCTGCCAGGGACTTAGCACGGAACTCCACTGTGGGGTACCGTCTGAGTGAAGGAGCACAGAGAGAAAAACGGTCAGTAAATCACAAAGCCCATAAATGGCCAAATGGCAGCCAGAACATAACAGTATAGATAGCTTAGATTTTTGTTTCATAGCATGAGGCCACATTATAGCAGCCCAAAACAATGCCTAATAACAAATGTGCCACATGGAAGGGAAAAAAGCAACACTTTTTCAGTGCATAAAACTGCAGATTGTGGATACTTCACACTTTGCATACTCACCTGGAAAATCGCACTTTTCCAGATTCACCCTCGTCATGAGAAACGACCCACAGCGCCCGTATACTCATGGAGACTCCGAAACTCGGTTACTTCCACTGTAGAAACACTTCACTGGCTCGTTTAGCATAGCAGCGGAATGGCTAACTAATCGTGCAACAATCACATCTCCTCATCCAAAAATACCTTTTATTCAAATACTTACAAAAATAAAGAGCTGAATCAATAATCACAGTAAAGTATCTCGCTAACAGCGCTAGCTACGATTGAAGCCCTTTATTCCCGTTGACGTTTCCTGTTTTGAAGCAGCATGTGACATACAGAGGCGTGGCTGCTTGCTTTCCTCTCCATGAGCGCTGATCTCCGATCAGGTTCACGCCTTTACCCGCCACTTCCGCACAGCACACAACGGCGCACACGCTGATCTCAGACCTGCCGCTGAGGGCGGACTTTTGCTTGAGGGGCTCTTTTTCCTTCGTTTCCGGCCCGGTTATGGCAGCTGGATGGAGGAAGAAGCAGAGGGCCTTGATTTAGGGTAAACAAGTACCAGCGGATCCTGTCAAAATCGCCCCGCGTTTATAAAGTGTTGGTGGCCTGTGCCGGACTTTACTTCGCCCTCTGTAAAGCCTCTCTGGCACGGTGAGAAATGGCCACGACCGCTCAGTTATTCGAGGTAAGTTGCGTTTCCTAGTCGAGTTAGCGAGCAACTTGGCTAATTAGCTAGCTAGCTTGCTCAACAACACAGCTTTAGGTGCCAAGTCTAGAATCGTTTACGGTTACAGGGATAAATGTTATACTTTGAAGTGCTGATAATTAAATGCTTTGCAGTATTTACAGAGGCATGTTGCACGAAAATAGAGCGGTTAGCTGATAGCTAGCTAACTAGCTAGCATTGTTGAGTTAAAAGGGGCAGCCCTGGTTTGTGAAGTATGACACAGCTAGCTAGCTAGCTACAGTTTGTAAAACTTAGCCAGCTGCTATTAGCTAGTTTGAGCTCTTGCTTTGTATTTGTTGGACTGTGGGGTGTGTGTCTGGTGTATTTGTGGAGGTGTGCAGTCTAGCAGTTTAATGTCAGACTGCGGGAGTTGTGTGATGTGTCAGATGAGTGTGGTTGTCTGGCTGTAGTTGAGTGTATGGGAATTGGTGCAGTGCCGCATATTAGTGGTTCAGTACGGTCATGCCTGTAGATACGCATCCCTTCCCTTCCCTTCCCTTCATTATGGATGGCTATGAAAGTGAATAAGGCTGGATCCTGCATTTGTATAATTTTCATAGGAACCGTTTGATGCAGATGAGTACATTGAGCGGCTGGCTTGGAGAACTCCGGGAGGCGGTTCTAAAGGAGGAGCAGAGGGCTTTGACCCAAAAAAGTAAGCCTTCATTTTTTAATTTTTTTTATTTATTTATTTTTAGAAATATTATTTACTAATTGTGTATGCTTTAGATGTAGCACTGTGACGTTTGTTGTTTTCAGGGGAAAAATATATAAAAATTAACATCTGGCAGGTGCTTTTTGCATGTGTCTGAAATGATCATAATTATGTGGAATGTTTTTTTTAATGTTCACTTGCACTGAAAGTTAAAGGAAAATTTTGGTGATACTGTATTTTTATGTGACAGTGTTACTGTTCGAGTGATGTATAGTTTTGTCCATTTTGTATTTGTCCATTTTTGTCTTTTTATTATTATTATTATTTTTGTTTCCCTCAGTTATCCAGTTTTTCATTTAGTGTTCTTTGACGTTGACTAAGACATTACTATTAAGGTTGAAGGTTTTGATTTAAGTTTTTCACCTTTTAACTTTGATCACAATTAACAAACAGATGTAGATACATTGTGCACGTGTAAGGCGAAAATATTAGTCTGCTACACTGGATGTTTGCATGTGTTGGACACTGTGCAACAGTTTGCTCTTGCAGTGATGTAGAGCACTGTGTTAGAGCTGTTGAACTGGCAATGCAGAAACATCAGCCTAAATTTAACACTAACGCCTCAAATAAGCAACCGTGGAGAGGCTGATAGGAGCTGCGGAACCACTGACTCACAAATGATGGAAGAGAACGAATTTCAGCGAAAGAGCGCGTGAGAGGGAAAAGGCCCTAAGCTGCACCCAGCGTTGGAGGAATTATTGTGATATGAGATTATACACTCATCACTTTGGAATGGTTTTTCTACCACCCGGAGAATCTAAACATGCTGACGTGGAGCTTTTTGCAACCGCTGTCCTGCAAGTGCTTAGAAATGCAGCTGACAAAGCTCTTAGAGTGCGTAAGGGTGCGTACACACACACACATCATATCACAAAAAGGCAGTTTTAAGAGGAGTTGCAGTTTATGGCAGCAGGCAATTAGCTGTTTTGCCAGCACAGTAAATATACTTTTTAAAAATGCTAGGCCTTCTCAGGGTGTGCCTTCTGATCTTCTCTGTAACTTGTTCTTTCTGAACTGTTTAAAGGTCAGATATTAATGTGCTCAATGCCTAATAATAATAATAGATGGGACTTACTCTTGTTTCTGTCTGATACCAGTGTTGATATTGGAGTCTGGAGTGTTGAGAGAGTCTGGAGTGCTGGAGAGTGAACACCAGTGCAATAATAATGAATTTAAAAAAGCAGAATGAAGCTTTGCTAAATGTAGAGCGTCATCCTGAAACTCCTTCTCCAAAACGAGCATTTGCTGCTGATTTTTTTTTCCCCAATACCCATCTGTACCAAAATGCCATGGGTATTATTAAGGGGGTTGTAGTATGTCATGTTAATCAGAGGTCTAAAAGGATCTTAAAATTATTGTAACATGTACTGCAAGTGATCAGCTACCACATTACTTAACAGGGTTGCATGACATAAACAAAATACTATGTTGCTATTATGTTAGTATGTGTTATGATTGCATTATTAAGAAATCCAGTCATAATTCATGTCAGATCTGCCGTTAACCTTATTCTAATCCTTATCCACCTGTCTTTTCGCTGGCACTGATTGTGATTCCTGCTCTCTCAGGTTGCTAGAGGAATTTGAGAACCATATAGAAGAACTAAAACAGCTGGACGAGAGAATCCAGAGGAAAGTAGAGAAGCTTGAACAGCAATGCCACCGTGAGGCCAAGGAGTTTGCACACAAGGTCCAGGAGCTTCAGAGGAGCAATCAGGTTTGAGAGGATCATGGATTTGATGGTACCTAAACAATGTGAGCCAAGTACGCCAAAGTTGCTAAACTTGCCTATTTTCACAGGTGGCTTTTCAGCACTTCCAGGAGCTGGATGACCACATCAGCTATGTGGCCACAAAGGTTTGCCACCTTGGAGACCAGCTGGAGGGAGTGAACACTCCAAGACAGAGAGCTGTGGAGGCCCAGAGGCTCATGACCTACTTCAACGAGTTCCTGGATGGAGAGCTGCGCAGTGATGTTTTCAACAACCCTGATAAGGTCAGAACTTTAACGGTACCAGTGAACAATGTACAGCTGGAATGGGTCATACTGGTCCTGAAATGTTGCATTGGTTACTTAGTTTAATTAGAGGAGTTTAATTAGTTTAATTAAGTGGAGGTTGGATCAAAACACACCTGATTGAACACATTAAGGATTTCATAATTAAATAATGAAAGGAAATATAAAGATTTCGTTCCACCTTGTGGGAAAGTTTTTGGTTGATGCTGTGCAGACATGTGGAGTAATTGTTGAGTTGAACAGTACTATGCAGTCAACTCAAGGCACTCAAACGGTTTAAAAATCTGTTATCTGGCCGATGATTGTTTTTTTTTTTTTTTTTTTTTGTAAAACACTAGCTAAAGTCTAATAAATACAAATATTATTGCAGGGGGAAAAAGTCATTTATATCTTTTGTGCTAGTTATGAGAACGCAGGTTAGGTTCTGGATTTCTCCTCAATTCTTCTGGCCATTACATAGACTTGTTTTAGTTGCACTGCTGATTTAACTTCTTGAAGAATTGATAAGACATACCGAAGATTACAGATAATACTCAGCATCTCTTCTGTAGAGGGTTGGAAATGGTTAAACGGCCAATTGACGTGTATAATTAGGGCTGCACAATGTATTAAGCATTGCCATCAAAATGTGCCCATGTGCAGACATCACATTGTTGGACGTGTAATGTCAAGTTATCATTCACGTCACGCTACAATGCTTTTTTGATACTTATAGAAAAGGGAAATGTACACGTCTCTTTTTTACTCCAATCTTTGATATGTGCATTATTAATGTCAAGACATGTTGGGTCATTGACTTCTGGTGAAATCTGGTGAAAATTCTTGTTCATCACAGAGATGCACGTAGAACCAAGGGGACAGAAAGTAGCAGAAAGCAGACCTCTTCATACTAGGGAGCAAAAATGACAAATTAATGAAATTAAACTGCACCAACTGCAGAGAAGATAAATGCAAAATGCTTAATATCCCAAGGGGATCACATCCCTTTACCAAAAATTGTTGATGATGAAAAATGAAACTAACCGACAGCAGCTCTGACACTGTATTGAGTCTACAGCTGAATAATGTTACAACCTACTGACCGGCTATGTTTCCAAAGTGCTTTTGCCCCCTAACTGCGCTTACACCCAGTAATGTTTGTAAACAGGAAAGCTAGTCTATATATAGCTAAAATAAAATATCATGCGGTGCAGCCCATGTAATCACTTTTTTTTTTTTTTTTTTTTTTTTTGGTACGATTAGTGGTGTTCTGAGCAAATACACACATTGTTCAATGATTTTTCTTTTTCTCAGATACGTAAAACTTTTGCACTGTACAGTATAATTGCAAATTGAATAGCCATAGTGCTCCACCACCACTTATTTTAGTAAACACTTATGTGTTCAAGCATATATAATGGCAATCTAAAGCATAGATTTGATCATCACAGTATTTTGATGTGTGCCAACTTAATTGGAAATGCCCTTCATGTGTTTATCTCTCAAGTCACTCCGAAGAGTTGCAGTGTGATCAACCATGGGTGGCAAGTATTACATCTGGAATGCTATTAGCATTAGACCACCAACACACTTGGTGCGAGAGACGTGTGGGAAATATACCCGGCAGACTTCTTCAATATTTCTCAAACGTGGCCCGCCTCCAGTAGAGAAAAGAGGGGAGCTGCCGGTGAATAGCTAAAGGGGGGGTTAAAAAAAAAAAAAGGGAGAGGAAATGGAGGGAAGGAAGGCTAGGCTAATCCCTGTGAAAGAGAGGGCCGGGCCCAGGCAGTGTGGAGACAAGCGCTGGTAAAAACCCCCACTGCAGGGAGATGGCTACATCACTTACATGGGATTTAGCTAATCTTAGCTGGGGGACAGATACTTAGAAAACCTCGGTGAGGAGAGCAGAAAAAGGCTGGATCCACCTCACGGGAGCACAGTAATGATGTTAGCTGAGGCAGGCAGGAATAGCAGATGGGGGAACAGAGGATGTGTGGACGGCAGGGCCTTTTTCCGTCCCCTTTTTTTTTTATTTTTTTTTATTCTCTCCTTGTGTGTAAGGGGGTGAAGAGCGAGGTGGGGAGTTCTTGTCAGGGTTCCTGTTTTTGGCGAGACCTCCCGCCTGCCCATCGGGACAGATTATGGGAGGCGATTTAGCGAGGCTGCTACGGGATTAGCCGCAGCCCATTCATAATAGTTATATGAAAGTGAGTGTAAAGAGTTAGCTGGGCAGCGGCAGGCAGAGTGGGGAGTTAGTGGAGCTGCTCTGCTGCTGCTGCCGCTGCTGCTGATGGGGCGCAGGTGTACTGAAGCTGAGCTCGCTCTTATCAGCTCCATGCTGGACAAGAGGAAGGAGGGGTAAAGGGAGGGGAGACACGGAGAGATTTACCGTAAGCTGATCCTCAGGTTTAAGGCCAGTGCCTGTGGCCTTTTCTCATGTCCATTTCCCCCCCTTGCCAGCAAGGTGCCCATCTCTTCCTTTCTCACTCACTTCGCACACACAGTATCTCTTATCGTCTAATCTGTTTCATTCCGTGCAGATAAAAGAAGCTGCTGACATCATTCAGAAGTTGCACCTGATTGCTCAGGAGCTGCCTTTTGACAGGTAAGCAATGTGCGAGGCAGCGGAGGTCGGGAAGAGGCTGTGCAGGGAAAGGACAGACGATTGCAAGATATTAAGCAAAGTCATGCATAGGGTAACTATAGGGGTGTGACAGTTCTCAAAGTTGGACAATATACATTTTTCAAAGCAGAACAAACAGAGTGCTTGAAAATCTTCAGTGTAGTAGAACATTGATCAGAGAAGCACAAGCCTTTTGTCATAATACATTAGCTACAATCCAATAAAATAGCCCCAAGCTTATATACATATACCTACCCATCTACCTGGTGTTGATTTCAAGGTGAAGTGAAAGTGGGATGGGAAGGATGGTCTATACTTATTTTGGAGCTGCTTGTTTAATCAGCATTACAATTAGTACTTTATTTTCTTCAGTCTGATAACTGTTTTGTTCTATATCTGCATCTTCAATTGAGGCTGTTATTAAACAGTACAGTATTATACACATACATTATATGTATTGTTACATTCACAATTGTTGCAATTGTCATAAATCCATGACTTCACAGTCATGATAAATAGTTAAATTTGCTACTTTGAATGGGTTTTGTAAAATGATGTATTTATTTCCTTGTATTTCTCTTTCTTGCTTTCTCCTTCTCCATCCTGTTCCAGATTTGCTGATGTTAAAGCCAAGATAGCGAGTGAGTAGGAGTTTTCTTTTCTTTAATACACTAAAGAGCATTATTTGTGAAAAGGAAAATGGATAAACCCAGTTGTGATGTACAATAATAGAGTGGATTAGTATCACAGGAATTAGACTTATTTTATTAATTGGAGCCCATTAGACTGTGTGTATGTGTTAAAACCAATGCATCATGGGATGTGTGTGGTGTTTCTAAGGTAAATACCATGACCTGGAACGACAGTTGATCCAGGAGTTCACAGCAGCTCAGCGCAGGGGAGAGATTGGACGCATGAGAGAAGTGGCTGCAGTCCTGCTGCATTTCAAGGTGAGGATGAGGCTGTCTCAGTAACACCCCTGTGTGCACCATATAGACTAGGGCTGAGCCAATATATCAGCTGGGTGATAGACCATGCACTTTACAAAGATTGCTAAACTGGCTGTGACTGATTGCTATGTTGCAACACAGGCTAAGCTGTTAAGCTATGAAGGTTAATATAACCGAACATGCAAAGTACATCCAGACCTAACCTATAACCTTAGCATGCAATAACATACTAGTCTTCATGAGAGGACTAAAAAAAGAATATTAATGACAAGAAACCAACAAAACTATTAAGCATCCCGAGAAGCTCCAATCCTTGCCCCACAATATTTGTAATTTAAGACATTGTGAGCTTCTGCTAAATATTTAAGTCTGAAAATAGATGACAGACGGTAATATTAGATGGGTCTGTTGGTGTAGCGTAGTGGGTAACAACACCTTTACTATGCCAGAGGGTTTAGTTTCCCAGGTGAGTAAGCACACCACCACAACACCAATAAGAGTCCATGGGGCAAGACTCACTACGTTCGCTTACATGTCAAACATCAGCAAAATGCCATAAATGTAAATGTGTAGCTAAATATATAAATTAAGCCTTATTTTAATGATGCGGTATAGATTATTTTAAGATGCTAAAATTGTTAACAAATAATCTGCTATTAACAGTAATTATAGGTTTTGAGTTCATTTAGGCTTTAGAGTTAAATTGACAGTTCAGATTACTCATAAAATATCATAAGATGTTGTATTAATAAAATATTTGTTATATTAATTAATAAAATATCTGTTGATGTTCATAGGATTTTTGGATCCTTAGATTTGTGATATTAGTGACAACATTTCATATAAATGCAGGAATAATGTAGGTTATACCATTATCTTTGTACTGGGATTGTTGTCTCACATTCTCTCTGCTTTTTTTCCTCAGGGGTATGCTCATTGTATAGATGTCTACATCAAGCAGTGTCAAGAGGTGAGCCCTTTTTAATAGAAATAGCAAAATGCTTTTACAGATGCTGTTAGATTTGTCAAGGCTAAGATAACTTTCTGTTCACTCTCTCTTTCTTTTATCTCAGGGTGCATACATGCGTAATGACGTGTTTGAGGACACAGCCCTTCTCTGTCAGCGAGTCAATAAACAGGTGGGAGAGGTCTTCTGCAGCCCAGAAACCGTGATGGCAAAACTCATCCAGAACATCTTTGAGAACAAGCTGCAGGTTTGTCCTCGGACTCATACACAGGGTAAACGGTGCACATACTAGCCATTTGCTTATCTTAGGTCTGGCAGCTGACTAGGCTGTATGCTTTCAGGCTCATGTAAAGGAAAAACTTGAGACTCGTCCCACTGAGTTGGAGCAATACCTCAGAAACCTGTATGACCTCTATACCAGGTATTTTGCCTTCAGTCTCCTTCTTTCTTTAGTTTTGTAGTTCGTATTTCTGTTAATTCAAAGAGATTAAATGTCTGTTTGGCTTTTTTGATTACTTCTTGAGCAATGTCCACATATTAAAGCCATGTTTGGACCCTCTGTTTTCAGGACAACGGCTTTGGCTGCTAAACTAACAGAGTTTAACCTGGGCTCAGACAAACACACTTTCCTGTCCAAACTGATTAAGAGCATATTCTCCACTTACCTGGACAGCTACATAGACATGGAGCAGCAGTATCTGCAGAACCGCAGTGCCTCAATTCTGCAGAGATACTACGACTCAAAGAACCACCAAAAACGGCCTCTAGGCACCGGGAGGTAAGGAGCTCTCTAAAATGTTGGTGTCTGTCTGGAGGGGTAGTGTTGTGTTGGAAATGACAAAACTCTTTTACTCAAATGTGTCCGCTAGTGCAGTGCAATGTATCATTGGTTTGTTATCCCAATATTGCTTTTGTACAGTGGCATGCAAAGGTTTGGGCACCCCCTTTCAAAATGTCTTCTACTGTGAATAGTTCAGGAAGTAGAATATGGACTGCTCTCCTAAGGTAAGATTACAGTCAAAGATGGAACATCCTTTTTACATTTTAAGCAAGGTGGTAGGAATAGGAATGGTAGGGGTCAAGAAAACCTTCCTAGAGAATTGCTCGTGGGATTACTAGAAAAGCAAAAAAAAAAAAAGCAAAATTAGCAAATTTAGGAGTGGTGGTGCACTGTTCTACTGTGCAGCAACACCTGCACAAATATGATCTTGGAAAAGTCAACAGAAGAAAACCTTGTGTGTGTCTTAACTTTAGCATTAGAACCATTTAAATGACATTTAAAGCCTAATGCATCTTGGGAACAATTCCTTTAGGTTGATAAGTAGTTTAAATAAAACTCACACACAGTGGTCACAGTGATTGAAGATATGTAGTTTTGCATGCCACTGTAGGTGCTCTGATAAATTAAGGTATTCATGTGATCTGATAAATGTAAAATGGAAATTAAGGTTGTAATGATTGCAGTTGCTAGAGCATTATAATTCCACTGCTAGTATTTTACACCATTATTACTTTTATTCCAGCAATTTTAATACAGACCAATCTAGTACAGTTAAACCATCATGGTTAACATAGCGGCACATGTAGAATGCATACAGACCTAAATTGGACCTTAGCATGTTCATTTATTGCAGTATAATTGGAGTGCAGGTATTTTGTTCTGTATTTTGTTATTTTGGTATATTATCTAACTCTAGTGTCCAGTTTCAGTCATAGGCCAATTTTATTTTTTTTGGTCTGTAGCACTTATGGTTTAGGGTCTTTCTTTTCACAGTTGACGATGAGTGTACATTAAACAGCAGTGCTGTAGTCCCCCGGGACAGGCTGACATTTCTGCTCATCTATGCATAAACTGTTTGAGTGCCTGTGAAAGTGTTTGGGGAGAAACATACACACCACACACACACACACACACATATATGCTCATTCTGTCCTCCTCGCATGCACACAGTATACAGGAGCTGAAGGAGAGGATCAGACAGCGCACAAATCTGCCCTTGGGCCCCAGTATTGACACACATGGAGAAACCTTCCTCTCACAAGAGGTTGTGGTCAACCTGTTGCAGGAAACACGGCACGCCTTCCAGAGATGCAACAAGGCAACAAACATTTCATATATTTCTTGACTTGTTTAACTGTTAGCTACTCCTGAATGGTGGAAGTTAATCACTAACCTTTGTTTTCGCACAGTTGTCTGACCCAGCTGACCTCCCTAAAAATGCATACTCCATTTTCCTGCTCCTGGTAGAGCACCTCTGTGTGGACCATATAGACTATGCCTTAGAGATCGGCCTTTCAGGTAAGAGAATACTCATGTCATGTGTACTTCATTTATGGCATTAGCCTGTTGAGTGCTGTCAGACATGATTCTCACTTCTCTCCATAGCTATTCCTTCTTCAGATGCCAAAAATGCCAACCTCTACTTCTTGGACGTGGTCCAGCAGGCTAACACTATCTTTCACCTCTTTGATAAGCAGTTCAATGATCACCTCATGCCACTTATAAGGTGAGTGTGAATGATAACGGATCATGTTCATCCATCATTTTGTGGAGAACAACAACATCATTTTCCTTCTTCTCCTTTACTGGCTTCTTTGACATTCTGTGAACTGTGACTCTTGTAGTTCATCTCCTAAGCTGACAGAGTGCTTGCAGAAGAAGAAGGAGGTGATTGAGCAGATGGAAGTGAAGTTGGACACTGGGATTGACCGGTAAGTTTTTCCATTATAATACTTAAATGTCCATTATTGACTTAAAGCTGTCTGGACTGGATGTTTTGTGCCAGAACTTAAACCACTGATCGATACATGAGCATTGTTTTTGGGGAATATGCTTTCTCAGCCCTTTATTATATCGTTGTTGCTGGATATGCTAAATTTATAGACATATTTTAAAAACGCAGGTATGCTCTTTTATAATGTTTTATAAAGGCTTAAAAACAATATTCCAGTATGTCAGTCAAATTATGTCTAACTATGCTTTGAGTTGAATGTATCCAGCTTTTTTGGCAACTGTAAGCCAAGCATTTCTGGGGAGGTGTGTGTTGGGCTATGGTGTAGAGTACTGCATTTATTTGACGCAGAAATGTAAATTGTCATTAACGTGCGACCCTAGTGTAACTGGATGCGGAAGTAAAAAGCACTTCAACACGTACAGAATTTTTGTTTCTGTAAATGACGGAAGATCATGAACAATTTTGAGAAACGTTTGGGGTTCCAGAACATGGTGGAGCATTTTGTATTTTGCACACACGCCATAGCGGCTATATCAGAAAATGGAAAACAAAACAAAGTACTTAAACCATAAGGGAAATACATCTGTAATACTGCAAGCTGTGGTCAAAAAAGAAAGCAAAAGTAAAAAAGCAGGTCACCATGAACCTCTGACCTCGTCTGAATGTCATCACAATGTGTCCTGGGGGTTTTACAACTACCTTTTCTGAGGTCAAGTGGAACCTCAAGCTGATTGCCAAAAACATGCATGGAAAAAGCCTCTTTGTTCATAATTCCATTCAGCCAATGCTACATTTCCATCGGTCTTGATTTTGTTTGTTTTTAGGACTCTGAATTGTATGATTGGCCAGATGAAGCACATTCTGACCACTGAGCAGAAGAAAACTGACTTCAGGCCAGAAGATGAGAACAACGTCATGATACAGTACACTACAGTAAGAGACCCAACCCAAACACAGATATTTGCAGTCAGACTTTGCACACAGTAAGAGCTACGTTGGGGAGCTTTACTTTTGTCCCTACCAATACAATATCTCAGTGCTGCTTCTGGTTGTCTTAAGTATTGTGTGTTCTTTTCTTTTCCTCAGGCATGCTCTAAGGTGTGTGCGTATGTGAGCAAGCAGGTGGAGCGTGTGCGAAGGTCTATGGACGGGAAGAATGTGGACACGGTCCTGACAGAGCTGGGCGTGCGCTTTCACAGGCTCATCCACGAGCACCTGCAGCAGTTCAGCTACAACTACATGGGGGGCATGCTGGCCATCTGCGACGTGGCAGAGTACCGCCGCTGCGCCAAAGACTTTCGGGTAAGGAGAGGTCAAGGGCCGAAGGTTGTAAGAGTGTTAATTAGGTCTGCAGCTATTGAATATATTCATTTTCAAATAATCTATTGAATGAGAAAAAAAGCTCAAAACACAATTTTTAATTGAATTACTAAATGGAAAAACAGGACAAAAAAGAAATGCTCAGATGCCAGTTTGCAAGCCTTTTTACAACTCTGTTATTCTGCCGATCTTGCAGCAACAGCATCAGCTTGCAAATTCTGTGCATTCATAGCACAGTTTAAATGAAAGAGAGAATAGATTTCACTCCGTTATGTGCTAACTTTGAGCTTACCGCAGAAACTAGTTAACTAGCTTTCCAGAACTAGCTGGTTTATTGCCAGACATTGATGCAAATCAGTGCATGCTAACTAGAGTTCTGGAGCAGCAGGAAAGATATTAAAATTGCAAGACCAATGTTGTTGCTTCCAGTTAGAGCTCTATTACATTGTTAGAAGTTGGTCTCTAGTCATTTCATTCATTTTGTGTTTCATAAAAGCGGTTAAATGATGTTTGTTTTCAATTGACCAATTTATTAAATTTAAATGCATATTTCTTTCAGCTATTGTGTGACTGGTGATTTTATGTTGCAATTTGTGTTATTATTTTAAGAATAAAACCCAACAGGCAAATAATAGCTGTGTCTGTATTCTTCTCAGGTTCCTCTGGTCCTCCAGCTCTTTGACACACTCCATGCTCTGTGTAACCTCCTGGTTGTTGCTCCTGATAACCTGAAGCAGGTGTGCTCTGGCGAGCAGCTGACCAACCTGGACAGGAACCTCCTACATGCCTTTGTGCAGCTGAGAGCGGACTATCGCTCGGCCAGACTAGGACGCCATTTTAGCTAATGATGGGGCATAATGCCTGTGTGCTGCACAGCCGTCCAATCAGAACAGCCCTCTTGGTAGGCAACAACACTACACCCAAACTTTTTTTTTTGGCTTTTGGAATTTTTATATTCCTAAAAGTAACCCCCTCCACAAGAGAATGAGACTGTGTCATCCCACCTGTACTGAACAGTGAATATTTGGACATGGCCCACTCCATCTGTCTTTACAGTTTTTATTTCTGTATTTCTGCTTTTTGCCTTCTGCGCTCATCTTTTAACTACTGCATATGAGAATGTGTGGCATTTCATTTGAAATGGTTTCCTTCACTTCACAGCGTCCTTGCATTACAATTTTAAGGCCTATTTTAATACAGGTGATAGTGATCTGTAAAAAAGAAAATGTTGGAAAGAGGGCTGTTTGTTCATTTTTCTCTGGATTTTGATGTGGAGTGGGTGATGTAGGATAAATTACAATGGACCAGATTTGAAATTCTGCAGAAATCTGAGGGAGAAAAGACTCTACTTATTTGCTTTTGTTTTTATTTTACCAAATATATGTGGCTCTGCTGGCACTGGAGACACTTCAGCAAGCTGCTCTAAAGGATCATGAGCTAACTCACTAATGAGCAACTGCTAAAACCATTTTTTTTTTCTTCTTTCCCTTCCTCACATAGAGTTTAATATAAATCAGATGTGAATTCTGTGCTTGGTTTGCAAGTTACAGACTTGCTCACCACTTACTCAATATGCAGTTCATGCAGTTCAATGTAGTCAAGACCAAGCAACAAAAACCTAATTGCAACACACTACGCTGAACATGTCACTGATAATTAATTAAATAAATCGTCTGAATTGGTAAACAAAACGTAGTAATTCTGATATTTTCCATCCTGGTAGCGAATGTTGTCCTGTGGTACCTGTAGGTCTGTTGTTTTTGCTTATGAACATATGGCACAATCCACTTCTCCTAATCGGAGGATGTGATGAATTAGAAGGGCTGAGCAATATGATGATGGTATATTTTATCCCAAAGAGAGCACAATTATTTCATGTGGTCATGGTTTTAAAAGAGGCTGTATTGGTTTGCTGGTGCAATCTGTTTGTTCTCAAACCTCAGAAAAACACGATGGTATTTAGTGTTGTAATGATATTGTGTCTTAAGTCTTGTCATATTTTTGCCTTATAGCTTACCTCTTTTAGCACATATTCAGTTTAACTGGTAAACGTGCAAAATGACAACAGTTTGGTTAAAATATGATTGCATCATATGCTGTGGAACACATTTAGTATTGTAAATATTGCAGCTTTCCAAAGTGAAACATATCTGCCTCCCACTGACATCTGTGCTCTGGAGCAAGTTTAGCAATCAAAAAAGCATTTGAGCAATGATTTATTTTTATGTTTAGGAAAAATAAATGAAAACAAATGAGGCAAATGAGTTTTGATATATGTAAAATGTCATGCTTTTGTTTGATCACTTCCTAATAAAGTTAAGGGAAAAATACTAATTAATTGCTTTAGACATTTCAATTTAAATTCATGCAGGCTTTATTCTTTTCAAAATTCACTTTTAAAGTTGATCAGACTTATGCAATAACGAATATAGGTGAAAAATCCTAATTAGGGATTAGGATCAAAAGTACTGAACTGGTAATTGCTCTGCATTTTTACATATAATTAACACTTGCAAGCAACGTCCAAAAGTCTGATGCAGTGTCGTATGACTCCTTTTACTTTAACCTTAAAGATCTATGTTGGTGGCAGGGACGAGTGACCCCTGTCTGACCTAGGTGTTCAACAGCTGGATCAGGTGGACATTCAGTGCTTGAGCTCATACATTTATTAAAAAACAGATATTGATATACTGATTGACTGATGGTGAAGCGGCATGATTTGTTTGATTTTATTGGAAAACAATAACCGCATCATGATTTGTTCTCACAGAGGTCAACACCCTGACCTAACAACAAAACGACAAAGTAGGCTCTCAATGACTCTCATTATAAATAACACCGCTGTTTAGAGTAAATTCTGCTCACTATCCTTATAATTATAGCTTATAATATTAATGCTAATCTTTATAATGTCCACACTTTTATTTTATTATAATTAAAATGAACAGTTAATTGAAAAACTGAATTTACGCAATGTCTGTTGTACCATCAGATACATTAGCTAAGTGTCTTGAATTTCCTCCTTTGGATTTGTGTTAACCACCAATGAGTGAATATCCTTCAGGGTCCAGAGTTCAGGTCTAGTCTTGGACGTTTCCTCCTTTATCTTTCCTGGTGAAGCTGCGTTGTCCAGTATTTAACCCCAGTCGGGAAACCAGCCTGTGGAAGTTCGAGGCGCAGCCGTAGACTCACACAGCTTCTTAACGTGTCCTCGCAGCTTCAGTCAAACACTAAAAAGCAGATACCAGACATATCCTGCCATAGCTATTACGCTCGGAGTAAGAGAAAACTGGTTAATCACTTTATTTATTTAGGAATGGGTATAACGGTCGGTTTCGTTTGGGAGCTCCTTCGCAGACCTCCACAGACACAGACTCGCCTCACCTCACAGACTCATCGAGTATTCTTAACCACGGAGGTTTAGGGTAATATATTCCCAAAGGAGGAAAATTATTCTCACAGTTAAAGCGACAGAAAGGGCCAAACTGCTATCTTAACCGCCCAGCGGTGTGTGAGCCGTGTGTGGTCGCGGTGGCTGAGAGAAAGCTAGGCCTGAAAGCTAGCTAAGCTAAACTCTGTCTCCGCCAAAGCGTGCTGTTGTGTCGGAGGTAGGTACACAATGACAAATGGGCAAAGTTAAACAGCGCAATTAATTAGGCTAATATTAATATGATCAATGCCGTGGAAATTCAATTCTCCAAGCCCTAATCACAACCGGATAGCTTGTAAAAATTATTTTGTTAGGCCCCGGTGCAAACACGCAGGCCTTTTCCAAACATTTGAGCACTATTTGTTTTCCGTGGCGATTAGCGTTTACCGTTAGCGAGCGGGCGGAGGGCCGATAAGAGGAGAGAGAGAGAGAGAGAGAAGCGAGGGGGAGAGGGAGCATCCCGCGGGCCCGGCTAACTCACTCACTCACACACACACACACACACACACGGTTAGGGCTGCTGTTTCGGGGGGGCGGGGGGTGGCGCTGTGTTTGAGCAGGTGGCGCGGATTAGGTGCACTGTCAACAAGCCTCCTCAGCTCTACTCATTAGCCTTCATGATTTTACCAGTTCCTCTCCCACACATCCATATCTGCTCTTCTCTGTAAAGATAGCATTTGTTTTGGGAAGGGCTAGTGTTCACTTTCGAATCCCCTTGTGGAAAGCTGCTATTTCTACTGCTCGCTCCTGTTCAGGTGCGGTAAGGCTTAGGGGGCTGTGATAAGGGGGGCAGAAATACAATATATGATACTTTACAATGATTTTTACTCAGTATTTCACACACTGTGCAGCACAGAAAACTAATTCTGCTCTCCGTAATGAAAGCAGGAGGAGCAGTCGCACTGGGACCCATGATGGGGGGCAGAACTCGTCACCTGGCCCTCCTAAAATGCTGGTACTCAGATATACAACCGTGATTTACAGAAGGACCATGTTTCTTACAGTTTAGCTTCAGTCAGCACTACCCAGCCCAGACAAGTTCAAAAAGGGTCTCCCTGATGGTCACTGGTTTTAAACAGATCCCTGGCAACATGTGACCTGATATAGTCATTATTTATCATTTTTATAAGGTATTAGATTAGATAATATAGATGTTATATGCTGGTGGGCACATTAGATATAAAAATCATTTCTTTTATATGGTAGGCTTACATTTTTATACTCTCCCAGCAGGTTTTTTTGTGGAATATTTTTTTTTTTGTTTTTTGTGTTTTTTTGTGACCAGTAGCAGCAGCAGTAGCAGCAGCAGTAGCAGCGTCTAAAATTGTGTGCATGTTAACATTATGAAATTTAGCAGGGTTTGGTCATCATACCTCACTATGAAATATTCTTATTTTGAATCAGTATGACGCTGGCATGTAATTTTGGAAGACGTTGGATTTTGTTTACTTAACATCTCTATATAAAACCAATGAAATATCCATCTGCTGCCGTCATTATTCTGCGTCAGATTCACATTGGAAGTAGACGTTCTGACATTAAATTTAGCTCACCCCACTTACATCACACCTACGTTTAACCAGATAACTGTCTATTGGCATTAGTGGCCAGCTTGGCTGACCTTTAAGATCCCAGTTATGCCCCTGAGTTGGACAGCTTTTTTTATATACCCACAGTTTTTCAACCATTTGTTCAGAAAAGCTTTCATTTTTAAGGATACTGATAAAATATAATCATACTGGGCTTCTGGAAATAAGATACTGAAACACATTTATTAAAACTGCTTTTTCTTGGAAGTGAGGATCTAACACAGTGACTGTGAGACCCATCTTAATATGCTGTCTGGGAATGAAAGAATTGAATGATTGAGGGACGGAAGTACATGTCCCTCCTTTCTAAGGGGTTAAGGCTCCAGACTTCTGGTACATTACTGAGACCTAAAGGAGCCATTAAGATTTCTGAGAGTCACTTCATGTCTCAGGTGTCTCTTATTGTCTGTCTTCAGCCAACAATAACACTTGTCCTGTTGTTAGTGTCCTTCCTCTCAACCATGAGTGGCCGATGTGAAGTGCTTCAGTGCCTCAGTGCCTGCTTGAGCTGATGATTCCCACATATTCTGGGCTACAACTTAACTCAAGAGTCTTATGGACACTCTGTCCCAGCCTAGACCCCCTGTGGAGGGGTTTTTTCCTGTAGTGCTATGTTAAATCCTTTGAGTTATCTCTTTGCTCTCCTCCTCTTTCACAATTTTTTTAATCAGTGCCCCAACTTGAAGATTGATTGATTGGACAAGCTTCAGCAAAGAGTCCAGGCCAACTCTTATTCTAATGAGTCTCGCTAAAAGTTCATGAGAACTTAACAGAGTGTTGTTTATCTAGAGGGTGTGCACCCACACACACATTAAATGGTAATTACGCCTTAATTGCGCTGTTCCCGCTGTTATTGCGATCCCATGGTGGAGCGTTTGGTCCACCCTGCCTCCAGTCCCCTCCAGTGGTTCTAGCAGCCCACAAATCCGAGCTTGAGCGCATCACTCTCTCAAATGGCCCTCCCTCTGCCTCCTGGAGCAGTGACAATACAGCATTACAGCAGTCAATCCATGTCAACAGCAGCTTTGCTTAATGCCAGCTAAAAGCTTTTAAGCTAAATCTTCACCTAATGATGCAGAACGATTAGCACTTGGTCTTTTGGTCTGCCGATGGGCTTCTATCAATTAGTGCTTGCTTGCTTATTTGCTTATTTATTTATTTTTCTATTCTGGCTGAGTTATATAGATATGAAAGCCTGGTTGTTTACATGGGGTTGTGCTTTAGCAGGCCTTCAGGTTTACAGATTCTTTAAAGATTCGAAAGCTCCCTGCTCTTGCAGATTTGAAGGCCCTGCTTTAGAACACAATACTCCAGCTTTACCATGGCCCATCATTAGACTCCATGAACAGAGTGTTTATGTTTTTGTCCTTACAGCACTCTGTGATTAGGTGTTCAGGAAGAAAGTGTGTATGGGACTGAAAACAGATGTGCAATGCCAGTCCTCTGTTTGTCCCCTGCTGCCATGCAGATGTTGCCCTCTGCCCTTCTTGTTTCCGTGCCCACTGGTAAGTCCATGACCACCACAGATTGTACACTGTGACCTAACAGTGCTCAATAAAATAGCTGCTGTATGAGGCCTTTTAATGTCTGTTGGTAAGGCGGGTAGATTAAATAATAAAATATGTGGATTATACTGTGATCATCCAGTGCTGACAACATATTTAATGTTATATTCATATTTAATATTATGTTGTTTAGGCATTTTATTTTAAAGTAGTGGTTTTTACTATGCACATTATTTTGGCAGTATAGTACCTTTTAGGAGTGTAAGAAAAGACCACTGTATTGAAGTATTCCAATATGTTTTCAATATGAATTAATTCTCAAACACAGGTTTGATTTTTAATTAATAGTTTACATGCAAAGATTGGTGGCCACATTTTGAGTTGGTCCTCAGATCCTATAAAAAGTTACATTTTATGCATATGATGGTGTGTTTTTGCCAACACACAGCCCTTGTATCTTCTGATAATAATAAAAGTCAGATTATAACTGACCTGTCTTATGAATAGCTGGCTTTATTAGCTATATAACATATTTTAGCAATACTATATCAATAATCAAGAAAGAAACAGAGGCAGTGTAAAGTGATAACACCCATGTTTATAGACACATTATCCATTGAGATACATTCATATCTGTTCCTGTAACATGAATATTTGCCCTTTAGTTTATGTTTACGATATTAAAGTGTTTTTTGTACATGGATGAAATTTAAGAATGCTATGAAATGCTCAGTGGACCTTGATAATCCAACTCATTGAGCTGTTTTTTGGAGACATTAAGCCTAATCTTAAGCTACATTATCCTCCCAGAGCCAGTTACTCAAACCTAGACTTACAATAGAGGACTCACTTTCACTGACTGTGTAGGTTAAAGAAAGGGTTCACTGAAAAATCACATTCACACAATGTTCCTCTGTCCCCAAACCAATACCCCAAGTCAGTTATTCAAGAAAAATCCAGAAATTTTGAAAAAAGATCATTTAGCGTTTGGATGATTTGGATGGGTTAGGAGAAATGTGAAAAATGCTGGTGGAGGCAGTTTGCTGCAGGCCAGTTCCCAGAGGTTCTGTTTTAAATGTGGGGTTATCAATTATCAGGTCAGCCCTCACTAAATATCTAAAATTTTAAACTTTGAACGGAACGCCAGCTGTACACCATCATTACTTCCTATCTGCGCTATATGGACAAAAGTATTGGGACACCCAATCCTATTTATCCCATTCAACTTCATAGAGTACTGTAGCTCACTACTCGGATGCTCAATACTTGGATGTAAATTAATTTCAGGTGACATTTCTGTTTTATTGTGTGCTAAAGAAGTTTTTTGGGATCTGCAATGTAACCAATGTATGTATGTATATATATATATATATATATATATATATATATATATATATATATATATATATATATATATATAAGGAAATCTACACTATAGGACAGATGCACAGAGACACCTACTGATTCTTCTGAAATCAAAGTTGTTAAAAAAAAGACTTAATCCTGCTTTTGTTGGTCAGTCTCTACTGCTCAGCGAAGGCTTTCTACTAGATTTTGGAGGAGCATTGCTGAGCTCAGGATGTTGGATGATCACCACCCTACTTCATTCCAAACTCCTCAACTCATCTCAGACGTATTGGATGGAGCACTGTCATTCCACAGAACACAGTTCCACTGCTCCACATGCTGGGGGGCTTTATACCTATCCACCCCACACCTTGCATTAGGCATCGTGACAATAGGTCCATGTAGATCTGCACCAGAGAGTCCTATTCTAATAGCAGTACTGTTTTACAGGGGTGTAAGTTGGCTGATTGATTACGTTTTGGGGATACAGAGGAAATTGTGTGAATTAGCTTTTCCAACGAACCTTTCCTTTAATCCAGACTTGCTAAACACACTCCAGTGGAACGTGTCTTTAGTTTGAGACTAAACACTGAAGCTCATGTTTTCGGGCATCATTTCTGAAGCTGTCACTCATCTGAAATTTCTTTCAGTGTAAAGTTTTGCAGCATTTTCACTCCAGTTCACTCCAGAAGCCCTTTACTTGTCCAGTTTGTCCTGATTTCGTGAGGTTGAGTGGTCTGAAAATAAGGCAGAGAGCAGAGTGGTTTGGGAGGGGATATATGTGTTAAAGTGCAAAACGCAAACTCAAGCCAAATTCAAGCCGAGAGCGTGTCGGTGTGCTGACTGAGCCCCACGACTGAGTTGAATGCAGTGCCCTTTGCGAGCAGGTAGAGGGCAGTAGTGCTCTAAAGCAGCCAGCCTTTCCCTCGATGAGCCCTCTCTTCCTCTCAGCTCTTCACAATGGGAGTGCGCCCGGGGGGGAAGTGTTGCTTTTTTAGGTCTATAAGCCCGTATCCCTTAATCCCTCACCATGATTGACAATCATGATTTAGGGTATATGGTGTCCCATTCTAATCCACGAGCACTGCTTTCATTTGCATACTTGCCGTGCGTGGCCTCATTTTCAGGGGAGGCATGCTGCCTGCTGCCTTTGTAAGAGATGCAGAGAGAGGGAAAGAGAGAGAGAAAGAGAGAGAGAGAGAACAAAAAGGGAAATAGCAGATAGAGAGAACGAGCTGAGAGAGGAGAGAGAGGAAAATTTAGAAAGGAGGCAGAGTAAACGGGGTGGGGGGGAGTGGCACTGAGAGATAGAGAGAGAGAGAGAGAGAGAGAGAGAGAGAGAGAATGATGAGAAGTAGATAAATACAGAGAGAAGGAGAGATTAGAAATCAGGAATGCTTGTATGTGTCTGCCAGAACGGAGGATGAGTGTGTGTGTATATGTGTGTGTGTGTGTGTGTGTGTTTGTGTGTATGTGTCTGTCAAGTCAGTCAGTCAGTCTCTGCCATCAATCCACTTCACTGTTTCTCATTATTCCTCTCAAGCACCGAAGATGTGTCCCATGGCACATGGCACACACACACACACACACACAGAAACATACATTCACAGAAAGAGAAAAAAGATTAGCTGGAGACTAAATTAGCATTACTTAATGAGGCGTTTGCAATCACAACATTTCCTGATAACGTAAACAGAACTTCACCAATAACCTGCGAATAACACTACAAATTACACTACTACAATCCAATCGGTGATTTCACTATACTTAGCATATCGTCGCTGTCACGCAAACAAACTCCTATCTCCATTAAAAAAAAATATTTGATTCAATTTTAATCTGGAACTTGTTCTTTTACATTCTGTCAAAACCTAGACAGACAAACTCTTTGGGCTCTGAGCGCTCCAGCGGCATAAGGTGCTGCCACCCTGGTTCGAATCCCAGATCATGTTGCTTGCCATCAGGGATCAGCAGCCAGAGCCTGAGGTAGCACAGTTGGCATTGTGCTCTCCGGGTGGGTAGATGGTTCTCTGTCTCTCTCTACATCACTTCAGGTACTGGCCGGCATGGGCGTCATGAGTTGGGTACCCACCGCTTTTCTCAGAGTGTGTTGCATCGCTGCGTCTGCGGGAGTTCAGTTAGAGGTGGGGGTGGTACTGAACCTCTAGATTATTATAATAAATATAGTAATGGCAGCCAAATGTCAGTGCTTTACTTCATGTAATAATACGAGGTTACATTTCTTTACACTGTAATAAGAAACATTTGTTATTTTAGGTTTAAAACAGTTATATTGCCTGTAAAGTGTGCATGTAAATTGAACATCAGATAGTAAGTTATGAGTACAATTATGGTGTATGTTTCATTTTGTTAAATTACTACTTTAGATTCAATAAAATTGTGCAGATGTAACATGCCATGACATATTGTAAATGAAACCAGTGGAATTTCTTTGAAAGTTACAGAATAAAAATCTCTTTTGTAATAACAGCGTGGGATGGTAGTGCCGCACGCTGGTTGTATAGGAATAGGCTAAGTGTGTGACAGGTTCTGCTGTTTTTACCCAAGAGAAAACAGAGGCTCTCAGTACAGACAGAATTATTAGATTCATTTGGAAAACTGAAGACTGAGTGATTCTAATAGCCCTTTTATAATGAAAAGCCTCTGTGAGACAAACGTGCCGCTGTACTGAAAGCAATATGCGGCCCGATGTACTTGCGCTTCTCTTTATAACAGCCATAGTGAAAAATAAAGAAAATCTATTGCTGCCTAGCTGTGTGTGTATGTGTGCGTGAGCCGTGCTTTTATTGAAATGTGAAACATGTGCCCATGCATGAAGAAGAGCAGGATAAAACATGCCTAAAAACAATACACAGCACTCAGCTCTGTATTAACGCTGCTGGTGTACAAACCCTGCTTCAGTTGCAGTCTTTTAGAATCCAAATCAAACATCAGATCTTTGTCAAGTACAAATAAAATTAAAAAAAAAACACAACTATACTATAAAAATGGGTTCTTCAGGTTCTTTAGTAATGGCATTGGCTTTATAGACAATCGTGACAATTTACAGAACCCTTTGAATGTCTAAATGGTCCTTTACCATCATGGAAATACTGTTTTAAAACAGATGGGTTCTACAAGCCAAATATCTCCTTTCAGCACTATCTGGAGCCTGTCTATGCTAAAAGTGTAATGTGCTGTACTGTTAATGGATTATATGTTTATATGTGATGTCATACACTCGTGAAATAAGAGTTCTATAGGGAGTTTTTACTAAAGGTAATGAATGGTTCTATATGAAATTATGCCAACTCAAACCCACATTTTGATACTTTAATGTTTTTTTGGTTAAAGGGTTCTTTGTATTGGTGGAAAATCTTTTAAGATTGGTGGCATGTATCTATAGTGTAAATGGATCTGTGGAATTACTATTCTTTTTATTATAATTATTACTATTACTATTAACGATAATATCTCTGCATAGGATGGTGACAACCATTTGAATGCATGAAGGTTCTTTTCCTGGTTAAATGGTTCGTAATACACAAGGAAAACCTTTTGGTTTCTTTAAACAACCTTTTAAAAACGCGTAAATAAATAGTAGCACCAAATAGGGTTCCACTGTTGTTACCACTGAAATAACCCCATTTTCAGTCCTATGTGGAACCTTTTTTTGCAAAACAGGCGTTAGAATTTTTTCAGATTTTATTCAGACGAAAGAATAAAAGATCTGTCTGAGAGAGTACCCACTTTAGTATGTTTGTATATGTGTGTGTGTGTGTGTGTGTGTGTGTGTGTGTGATGGCTGTGATTGTCTCTGTTGAAGGCTGTGTATGATTGTATCAGTATGTGTGTGTGGAGTCGAATGGGTTTTTACTCACACCATAAACAATCATCAGTGTTTACCAGTGTAATTGATTTCCTATCACCATCTCTTCACTTACTTAGCTAATTTGTTATTAAGTATGAGAGAGGCTGTGTGTGTGTGTAAATGTGTGTGTGTGTGTGTGTGTGTGTGTGCATTCTAGCGCCTATCTGTGTGTGTGAGCCAGGCAGGGAAAGGGGGGGAAAAAACCTTCACTTATTCCCCCATTTTGAGAAATTATACTCTTGTACTTGATCCAGCTAACAGGATTTTCTTAAATTACTTTATAAAAGACCATCTTTTAACTTTCCCTCTCTCACACACAATCCATTCATTAGTAGGTCTGCCTGAAGGGCCTCCCCACATCAATTGCTTGGGTTAAAGTTCCAAACTTAGGCAGCTCTGTGATGCTCACGCTCACGGTGGTTTGCGGAGGCGGGGGCCGGAATTATTAATTTCTCAAGTATTAGGGAAAAAAAAGCACGAGATTGAATTAAGAGTATTGGCCCTCCGTTATCCTGCACAGCTAGCCTGAGGGCCCAACTGGAGTGGAGGACATTATGCAAATTCTCTCTCTCTCTCTCTCTCTCTGTTTCTCTTTCTCTTTCGCTCTCTCATTCTCTCTCTATCGTCTCTCTCTCTCTCTCTCTCTCTCTCTCTCTCAATCTCTCTATCGTCTCTCTCTCTCTCGCTCAATCTCTCTATCGTCTCTCTCTCTCTGTCTTTTGCTCTCCCTCTCTCATTCTCTCTCTATCGTCTCTCTCTCTCTTGTGCACTATCCCTCTCATCCTCTCTCTATTCTCTCCTTCTATTTTCTCTTTCTATTCTTTCTTTCTCTCTTTCATTTTCTCATCCTGACTTTCACTGTCTTTCTCTCTTGCGCACTCTCTCTCTCCTCTCTCACACACACTCTGTCTCATGTGCCCTTTATCCATTTCTCTTTCTCTTTTATTCTCCCTTTCTCTCTGTCTACAGTGGGGGAAAAAAGTATTTAGTCAGTCACCAATTGTGCAAGTTCTCCCACTTAAAAAAATGAGAGAGGCCTGTAATTGACATCATAGGTAGACCTCAACTATGAGAGACAAAAAGAGAAAATAAATTCTGAAAATGCCATTGTCTGATTTTTAAAGAATTTATTTGCAAATAATGGTGGAAAATAAGTATTTGGTCGCCTACAAACAAGCAAGATTTCTGGCTGTCACAGACCTGTAACTTCTTCTTTAAGAAGCTTCTCTGTCCTCCACTCATTACCTGTATCGATGGCACCTGTTTGAACTCGTTAACAGTATAAAAGACACCTGCCCACAACCTCAAACAGTCACACTCCAAACTCCACTATGGTGAAGACCAAAGAGCTGTCGAAGGACACCAGAAACAAACCTCCTTCCATCAGCAAGGGCATTGAAGATAAAACGTGGCTGGGTCTTTCAGCATGACAATGATCCCAAGCACACTGCCAGGGCAACAAAGGAGTGGCTTCGTAAGAAGCATTTCAGATCCTGGAGTGGCCTAGCCAGTCTCCAGATCTCAACCCCATAGAAAACCTTTGTAGGGAGTTGAAAGTCTGTGTTGCCCGCCGACAGCCCCAAAACATCACTGCTCTAGAGGAGATCTGCATGGAGGAATGGGCCAACATACTAGCAACAGTGTGTGCCAACCTTGTGAAGACTTACAGAAAACGTTTGACCTCTGTTACTGCCAACAAAGAATATATAACAAAGTATTGAGATGAACTTTTGTTATTGACCAAATACTTATTTTCCACCATTATTTGCAAATAAATTCTTAAAAAATCAGGCAATGTGATTTTCAGAATTTTTTTCTCTTTTTGTCTCTCATAGTTGAGGTCTATCTATGATGTCAATTACAGGCCTCTCTCATTTTTTAAGAGAGGGAGAACTTGCACAATTGGTGACTGACTAAATACTTTTTTTACCCACTGTATCCTTTCTCTCTCTCTCACTCTCTTATTCTATATCCTCTCTCATTCTCTCTCTCTCTCTCTCTCTCTCTATATATATATATATATATCCCGTCTTTTGTCTATTCAGTAGCTTTGCGGTGTTCTGTAATCGTACAGTTTCTGCGTGGCTGTTGTGTGATGGTTCTTGGTCCAGTGTTGTCCTGTTCTTTTTCTCCTTCATTTCTTCTTTATTAACAGTAAATGAATATCCTCCCCTTTAGCCGTAAGCTCAGTGATTCAGAGCAGAGACCTTCTGAGACTGCGAGCAGGGCAGCTGTCAAAATATTAACCGTTCCTGTCGTCCCACCCACTCTCTGTTGATGAGAAGTGTAAAAACTTTGTCCAGTGCCACACAACTGCTCCAGCTCAGGACCTCCCTTATTGCTTCATGCCTAAATATAGGGCTGCCTGTCCTTAAGTCCTTCTGACTGTAGAGCCTAGCCAATTAGCAGTTAATTAGTAATTAGTCACAGCCAATGGTCCTTCACCACCTTTGCGGTGCAGCTTTGACATTGAAACCTTCATGGTCAATTTGGGCCTCTAATTAGTTGAAGTCTAGGCAGGCCTTCCGCGGCGTGATGGTGGGGAGGCAGGAGGACGGAGATAGAGCGGGCATGTGGTCTAACGTCATGGGGATGGTGGTCTAACAGCCCAGGAGAGCAGTCAGTCAGTGTAGCCAATGTTGGAAGAGAAGGGAAGGAGAACAGACAGATCTGATGTCAGTAAATATTAGTCTTTGTACGTGTGTGTGTGTGTGTGTGTGTGTGCACGTGTGCGTTGTCTCCATTTCTTGACAAGTTGATTGCATATTCAGGGGCAGATGCTGCTGTGGTGGTGGTGAAGGAATAGAGAGAGAAAGTGGGAGGGGGGGCTACTACTGTCAGGGGAGAAGGTAATTGGTCCCCAGGCAATGGTGGCAAAAGAGAGAGAGATAGAGAGAGCCTCACTCATCCTCCATCACCCCCTCCTTTCCCCCTTGCCTGCTCTCATCTCTCGTTCTGTGCAGATCTGATAAAGATAAACATACAGCAAACGTGTGGGTTGATGAGGGCGGCTCAGGGCAAACAGAGGCAACATGATGAGCCTGTGATATTCCTGCATAAATGTCAGCGGGAGACCCCCCCCACACACACACACATCCACACACACACACACACACACATACAGACCCCTCCTCTCTCTCTTTCTCTCCTTTACTGTCTTTTGAACTGATCAGTTGGAGTCATCATTCTCATTTTAGACTTTGGCTCGTAGTGTTCTGTGCTATTAATTATTAAGAGTGGCTCTACTCGTCCTGATGTGTCAACCATCAGACTAATTAAAGGCTACATTGTGCTTACTTCTAGCTGGTGAATGCACCATGCTGAATGATTTTAACCTCCTAAAGTACTGATTTATTCTTCAGTTATTAATCTTAAGACATGTTACTACATAACTGCTATATGTTATACAGTGACTAGGTTAATAATAATAATGTGTTATTTATTATAATGTACATTACAGTGGGAATATACTTTCTGATGAGCTCTGCATCAGAAAGTATTGAACATTTTTATATTACATTTACATTTACATTTATGGCATTTAGCAGACGCTCTTATCCAGAGCGACTTACAAAGTGCTTTGCTATTTACCCAAGAAAAGCCTTAGCTAGTTAGAATAGACCAATAATTCAAAGGATACCTCTAAGCTTAGACATTACTAAACACAAGACAATAAGGTGACCATAGTACTCTCATCGTCCAAGTATTCTCTGAAGAGGTGGGTCTTCAGTCTGCGTTTGAAGACAGCGAGCGACTCTGCCGTTCGGACACCCAGGGGAAGCTCGTTCCACCACTTTGGTGCCAAGACAGAAAAGAGCCTGGACGCTTGTCTTCCGCAGATTTTGAGGGATGGCGGGTCAAGCTGAGCCGTACTTGAAGCTGGAAGGGCTCTTGGTGCGGATCGGCTTTTGACCATTGCCATCAAGTATGGAGGGGCTGGTCCGTTCTTGGCTTTGTAGGCCAGCGTCAGGGTTTTGAATCTGATGCGGGCAGCTACAGGAAGCCAGTGAAGAGAACGCAGCAGTGGAGTGACATGGCTGATATTAATGTGGCATATATTAGTACATAAGACACCAGACTTCACAACCATATATAAATTCTAATCAGTATGTATATATATATATATATACATATATATATATATATACACACACACACACACACACACACACACACTGCTTCTCTCTGTAGAGAAGTGCTGCCAATACAATAGGACTTTCTATAGCAGATAAACATGAACCTATTGGCACCATGCCTAATGCCAGGCATGGGCTAGAGGGGTATAAATCCCCCCAGCATTAAGTTGTGGAGCAAAGCATCTGTGTTCTCTGGAATGATGGTGCTCCAGCCAATATTTTTGGGAGGAGTTGGGGGTTAAGGTGAGGTGGTGATTATCCAACATCCTGACCTCACTAATGCTCTCATTGCTGTCTGCAATCGAACCCTCACAGCAATGCTTCAAAATCTAGTAGAAATCCTTTCCTGGACAGTAGAGACTGTCACTCCAACAAAAGCAGGAATTCTTTTTAATGCTCTTGATTTCAGAAGAAACAATGAATGACCAAGTGTCCCAATACTTTTGTCCTATAATGTATATTTTCATATATATATATATATATATATATATATATATATATATATTGATTCTTTTGCAAATCCACCATACATGGGCCCACATACACATCCTTGCATTGAAAAGAATTAGTTAACGCAGGCAAATATTAGAAGGAGTCTCGAAAAATAGTTTTTTATGCCATATTATGAGGATCCTTTGGCTATACTTCAGGAAAACTCAACCCAGCTTGGTAAAGATTTTTTTCCCTGGAAATAAATAGAAGTATTTGGCAAATGACTGGGATGTTTAATTTAGTTTCATTTCATACACACATATATATAATCTTGCGTCTGGGACATGTGCTGGGGTTACAGGGGCATATTTTCAGCAGTGGCGTCAAAGAGACGTTTATAGAAGTTCTAAGAAGTAAGGGGTAGGGGAGGCAGGTGAAGGGAAGAAGTGAGGGACTGCCTTTGGACCGCTTCTGCGTGATTTTGCGTGCGCATGAGAGTGAGTGAGAGAGTGAGGGAGATGTGCTTTGTTAATGGAGGAGCTCTGTGTGTGCGCGTCAACCAGCTTTGAAAGCCAAGCCCGCTGGGTGAGTGCTGTGAAGAGCTCGAATGAGACATGCACAATCAGTTCCACTCCTCAAATCTCCCTCAGAAGCATATCTACTGTCACAGCCCTGCCTTCATGTGCCTCTCCATCAGTTAGTGGGCTGTGATCTGGCACATGGTTTTGGCAAAATCACCCTGTACTCAGCGAGGAAGAAATGGAGACTCTTCTCTTATTTTTTTTTTCTTCCCCTCCTCACTTCCTTTTTTACACTTTCTCTCCCTATCTACAACTTCCACTCTGAACCTGCGTCTGCCTCCACTTTCCCTCCTTTATTCTTCCTCCTCTCCTCTTTCAGCTCGCTCCGCAGGGCTCCGCACCAAGTGAAAGTCTCCGTCTTCCTAAGCCAATTGTCTTCTGTCAACAACTTTCACGTTGAGAATATTGTAATTGGCAGTGCAAAATGGCTTAGTTTGAAGGGAAGAGCGCTGAGCCAAAGTGGCCATCTCCTCTCCAACCATATTCCTGCCAGTGGAATACGTGGACTAGAGCTGCCATGGGGCTATATAGTTTAAAAGCAGTTCTGTAATTACACAAATAATCATATAGTTCACATTAATATAGACTTTACATTCTGTATCAGCTAGCTTTCAGTGATCTAAGGACTTTCTTTCATTTCCATCACTGTGCTGGAATTAGAATGTGAAAAAAGTCCAGCTCCAGGTCCTCATGCTGATTTGTTCGCTGCATGATGATGCTGCATAGTTGTATATGTGACTGTTCACCCTGCATGGACTCTACACCAATTTTATCTATTGCACAGAACACTACCAGCGCTGAGAGGGTAAAGGCTAGCACATGCTTCCTTTGAGACGTGTGGAGCCCTACAGCATCTTTCACACTGGGGATATCGCAACACCATTGTTCAGCTCAACACACTTGAAGGAGAGCGCTAACTGCCAGTTCTATCACCTTAGCTAACAGACAGCCATGTTGGCTAGCATCGCTCTGAGTGCTGGGGGGAGAGGAAGGAGGGCCGTTTATGCTCTCTTGACCTCCTGGCCATGAATGAATGTGGCATCACCAGTGACTGAACTTGCAAGCTTCCAATGATAGGGCTAACATGTAGACAGATGAGCCCCAGAACACACACTTCTGACAGAATTCCTGAATTTCAAGGCGTTTTATGGCATAAAGGAAATTAGGAGGATTAACAACTGCTTCAAATGACATGAACATTTACATTTACATTTATGGCATTTAGCAGACGCTCTTATCCAGAGCGACTTACAAAGTGCTTTGCTATTTACCCAAGAAAACCTTAGCTAGTAAGAATAGACTAATAGTTCAAAGATACCTTTAAGCTTAGACATTACTAAGACAATACAAGACAATAAGGTGACCATAGTACTCTTCTATTCCTCCAAGTATTCTCTGAAGAGGTGGGTCTTCAGTCTGCGTTTGAAGACAGCAAGCGACTCTGCTGTTCGGACACCCAGGGGAAGCTCGTTCCACCACTTTGGTGCCAGGACAGAAAAAAGCCTGGACACTTGTCTTCCGTGGATTTTGAGGGATGGCGGGTTGAGCCGAGCCATACTTGAAGCTCGAAGGGCTCTAGGTGCAGATCGGCTTTTGACCATTGCCATCAAGTATGGAGGGGCTGGTCCGTTCTTGGCTTTGTAGGCCAGCGCCAGGGTTTTGAATCTGATGCGGGCAGCAGCTACAGGAAGCCAGTGAAGAGAACGCAGCAGTGGAGTGACATGGCTGAATTTAGGGACATTGAAGACGACCTGTGCCGCTGCATTCTGGATAGGTTGCAGGGGCCTGATGGTGCGCAGAGGGAGACCAGCCAGAAGAGAGTTGCAGTAGTCAAGTCTTAAATTAATGAGAGCCTGAACGAGCACCTGGGCGTCCTCTCTAGAGAGGAAGGGTCGAATTCTCTGGATGTTGTACAGGAGAAATCTGCAGGACTGAGTTACGTTTGCAACATGACTTGAGAACGATAACTGATCATCCAGGCTTCGAGCTTCTGTAGAAGGAGTAACCAGCGAGTTCTGAAAGGAGATGGCAAGATCATTTTTAGGTCCAGCAGTTCCCGGGATGTACAGCAGCTCCGTCTTGCTGGGGTTAAGTTTGAGGTGGGAGAGCTGGAGAGAACATGGAGAGCTCAGGCTTGCCCAAAATGAATGTGTATGTAAAGTGTGTAACAATCTGTGTATTTGACCCTTAACATTATGTTAGGAATGTTTAGTGCGTGCAGTAGTACAGACAATACGCTGTAGCCTAAATGCAAAGGTCTGCATGGCGTTGGGACCAAATGCTACGCTTTTCTCAAGCTAATTGGCGTCTGACTATGGCGAGTGCAAATGATCCACAGGAGCTAGAAGACCCACTGGCTTTTTCAAATCAGCAAGGGTGTTTTTGTTTGTGTTTTTGATGAGAGAGTTGGGCTTAAACTTTAAATGGTTTAATACATCCTAAGTGGAACAAATTTACAAATTAATGGTGGAATTTATTTTCTACCTTTATAACATAAGAGCTCATTTTTATTTTGCTGCTTATAACAGTACAGTGCTCCAACTACCGCAGGGGGAAAATATAGCCTGGTGTCAAGAGGATGTTGATCACATGTGCCTAAAAGACCATTTCAGGATTCGTACAGTGTGTACTAAATATAGGTTGACCCTTGTGTGTATAACGATTTGAACAGTGAATGTTATAAAGCAAACAGTGCAATTTTAGTACCTGAACCTCAACCTAAACTTAACCTACTACACCTCATTCTAACCTAAACTTAACCTAACTCCTACCCTAACCTGTTTAATTTTAGTACTTGAACCTACACCTCAACCTTAACCTAAACTTAACCTACAACACCTAAACCTAATTCTAAGCTTAACCTCACCTAAATGTAACATAACCTACACCTCAACCTAAACCTAACCTACCACACCTAAACCTAATTCTAACCTAAACTTAACCTAACTCTTACCCTACCCTGTTTATTTTTAGTACTTGAACCTACACCTCAACTTAAACCTAACCTACAACACCTAAACCTAATTCTAAGCTAAACTTAACCTAAACGTAACACAGCCTAAACCTAAACTTAACCTACCACACCTAAACCTAATTCTAACCTAAACTTAACCTTACTCTAACCATAACCATAACCCCTCTTTTATGAATTTTACAATGAAGAAAAGCAGAATGCTGAGGGGCTGCTGTTTCTCAGTTCTGGATGAGTTTCTCAGAGTGGATGCGAGCTTCTTGTGACTCGAAAATAAAAATATGTGCGAAATACTGCAAATGTAGTGGTGTTTGTGAGTTTTATGTTGCCTATTTCCACGTTGTATGGAACTTGTACCGGACTTGATGTTCAAACACTGATGTGTTAACCAAACCATAATTTCTATGAACTGTTGAAAAACTGAAGAACCTAAGTTAATGATTATAGTATTCATTCACAGTGTGATGAACCCCTTGTCACTATGGATGTGCTGATTGACATCACATCCTCATGGTTTAGTGGGGCACTGTCCTGTGATAATTTACCCTGGTCAGGGATAGATATTGTTTTTCTGACCCGAATGAAACTCTGCACGTCTTTAGGGTGGGGGGTACACATTCAGAGGGTGCCTCTCTGGGGGTCACCATGTTTGAATCTTCTTGCAATCCCTTTGGAACAAAGGCATCATTGACAGGAGGAATGTGCCAGGCCACCAGGACATGCTACCACCTCCCCTTCTCCCTTCAGCTCTCCACTAATGCACTGAACCTAACCAAGTGATTAGTTGGGGATTAAAATATTTGCTGTGCAAATACCTGCCTTGGCTGTCTGAATCAACGCCACAGCGTAGTTCAAAGACACTCGTTGAACTCGAGCGAGACCCCTAAACCCATTCCTCAGACCCACCCTGACTGCTACTCAGCACAACTCTCCCTTACCCCTAATGAGCTGTCTGTAGTCACTGTTACGCAATCGAAGCTAATTTGACTCTTCTTGTATTGTGCAATATAAGTAGTTGTTCCTTGGCCTGCAGTATTAATATCAGTGTTAATGGGTCCCTTGCTTTGCAGTTTGTTTGGGTTTAGGTGTTCTAGGTTATCCAGTTCTAGTGGAATCAGTGGTTTTCAGTTGGGAACAAGACATACTTCAGTCATTTGGTCAGTCATTCTTTAAAACAGGTGATATTTCCATTGAAAAATTTCCATCATGAGCATAAAAACAAAAATCCATGTAAGATATATATATTCTCCATGTTCAGAATAAAATGTAATGGGATGACAGGGTGGTAATCCTAAAATGGCCACAGTTCTTCATGTGGTCAAGTTCCCGACGTATCACACATGCCAATCAATTTGAAAGATCATTTTCTTTGCATTAATAGTTTAAACCATAAAAAATTGGGAATAAGGGGGTGGTAGGATTAAGCTTGACAGACCCTGTGTTAAAACAGGGTTACACTACACATCATTCCCCCTGATTTTATCCCTGATTCTCAGTCTGGCTGTATCTGTGCTGGTTGGCTCTAGTTGTGTGAGGGATGCAGTCTCTGATTTTTGGCCTCCCGGCTTGGAGCATATCAAACAATTTTTTGACCCAACTCTGAACACAGTCTAGTAGTGTATACTGGTCAGTGACTCAATCTTAAGGGATCCGGTTAATAGCCAATGAAAACGAGCATGGAAAGCGCAGTTTTTGCAGGGCTGCACATTATATCCCTTCAATATAATATGCGCATGTGTGATAGTCACATCCTAGGACGTGCAATGTTAAATTATTATAACACATCATGCTTCATACTTCTTAACTGATTAATACATTGAGAAAATCTGTATTGTTCTCATTTTCCAAAACCTTTCCACCAGATGCATTAGGATTAACTGACCAGTATAATTTATTTTACTATTTTGGATACAGAGGTCATTTTTAAATTCCTGTATTTTTTTGAATATCATGTATTTTTAAAGTACTTTAAAGATTTTTAAAGAATCAGAAAAGGAAATAGGTGGGCAAAATATTCCAAGACTGAAAATGTTTGGGGCGCACCCTCTTTTTCTTAATTGGATTAAGCTTGGATTAGAACAGATGTAATCCAGTCCAATCTTAAAAGCAAACAAAGACAGTGTGGCATTTTCTTAGTTGCTTCAAATTCTAATAAATAAAGACTTATGGATTCATGTTACTTTTCGAATATTATACCTTATACTCAAGCCATCCACTCTGCTGTGAAAGCAACAGCAACTGTTGTTTTTTAATTAGAAAATAAAGTGGAAATTCAGGTTTCTATAAACGTCTTAAGAAAGCAAACAGGAAAAAACACCTGCCAAGCACATTATGGCCTCACAGGTGGAAACAATGCTGACTGTACACACATGCTCTTTGCAACCAAAGGCGCTCGCTCTCAGCAACCTCAACCTCCGCTCCGAAAAACAATGCGGCCCCACCAAGCGTTTTCTGCCAGCTCGTGCTATTCCATTATTAAGGCACCCTAACCCCTGCCACTCTGGCCTCGCATATTATATTTAACCTCCAACAGTCATTTGGCACCAACCTGCCTTAATTTCACCACCCCCTCTCTTTCTTCTTATACCTTTTCAGTGTGCTGCACTCTTGCGCACAAGGCAGGTTGTGGAAGCGAAGGTTTAATTACTTTCTGCTAAATTAATTTGAGAAGGAGAATGAAGTGGCTGGTGGTGGGTCTGCGGAACAAAAGGCAACGAACTGTTGGGAGCAGCGAGTGGAGTGTGTGTGTTGCTGTGTGTGGCGGGGCAAGGGGGGAGAGCACCACAGTCCGACTCCAACAGGTTTCAATTAAAGGAGACCCCCCCTCACACTCAGCCCGGACGGCCCAGGCTACAAGCAAAGTCTGCCACAATCTTAATGATGCCCGCCCTGTACACATCAATCACTGTCAGCCAACTGCACCGTCCACTGCTAATGTATCCTGCTGTTAGTGCTTAACATTCACATTTCTTTAATGCATGTTACCAGAATCATCAGTCTGCTACCAATGGTATAACAGGAGATAGTGAGTCATTTTTGTAGCTTTATTTATTTATTTATTTATTTATTTATCATTGTCATAAAAAAAAATCCTTCTAAAACTTGTTAAACCTAAAATCGAAGGTTTATAGAAGGACTAAATGAATAAATGGAGAATGTGCTGATTCTGAACTTAGTGACAGCACATAAATATGCAGTGGAATGAAAGATTTTGGACACCCTTGATCAGGACTTGTTACTATGAATAGTTAGGTGAGTAAAAGATACCCTGATTTCAAGACATGGGCCAATCCAATACCTGCATGGTCGATCGATCGATTGCCAATACCGATGGAGGGCGGAGCTGGACACTACATTCACTTTTCCAGGCAAACTTAGAAATATATCATCATGCAGGGCTTGATGTAATGATGCATTTGCTGTCCCTCAAGATGAAATGTACTTTACTTTCTGAAATCGACCACATTTAAAGTGCTGTGGAACTCACTGAAAGAGCCCTGTGAATTCCTGTGTGAAACTGCACCGTGGAGCTCAAAGTGGAAACACAGTATCCGATTAGTGATGTCTGCTTCCTCCACAAGGTATGTTAGTAAAATACATGCTACAAATATACGAGTTAGATTTAGACACTGTGAAAAAACAAGCAAACCTCAAGGCACCTCAAAGCCCAGCTTCTGTGATCCTCAACTCGTGAATATAATCTTTCCCTGGCTCTCTTTTACAGTTTGATAATAATGAAAAAGACTCAGTACTCAGTTACAGCCATTTTGGGAAGTTTTTTTTTTTCTCAAAATACTTGAAAACAATGTTTAGGTGTTCCTTTAAAAGCATCTGACGCTGTGGTGGGGACGCAAAAAAGGTTTTCGTCATATGAGTTTTTAACAGAGGTCGTATTTGTGCAGGTGTTGCTGCACAGTAGAACAGTGCACCACTACTCCAGAGCATGCTGAATCTTCCTGAAGGTTTTGATGAACTTTTCTAGCAATCCTACGAGCTGTCCTCTGGGAAAATATGGTGTAATGCTTACAGAGCTGTTCCTGAACAGAAATCCAATCTGGTCTGTGTAGGTGACGGTGGGGCAGTTAGCAAGTGTAGATTCTTTGACAGATTGCTGAGTGTATGAAGCTCTCATTGTACTGCTTTCATATATTTGATACATCATACATTCACCATCAGCGACACACAGCACATAATCAAAATGTCAACAGAATTCCTAATAAAAACTAAAGATACAGTTGTGTTCATTACCGCATTTTGTTTGTGCACACATTCAAACATCATTCAGAATTAATTTTCTATCTACAGACAAAACATGTTTTCAAAGGTGTTGTAAATATTGTTTATGTAAGTAACACAGTTAACAAAATTTAGTATTAAAAAGTATGTAACTTTTTTTTTCTTACAATTTTTCTTTACAGTAAATAGTAAAGACATGTAACACATTACTTTGTACTGTTACCCATAAACTGGCATTTCAGTGATCTTATGTGACATGATTAGGTCATTACGCTAGTCTCTGCAATACTGACTCAGATGTGTGTGTGTCTGAGAAACAAGACGAGATTGAAAATGTGTGTCTGTGTATGTGCAGAATCAGGTCCTGTTCTTAATGCTGAGATTTGGGCCGACTCCAAACCTTTTAGGAGCTGCACTCCCCTTTCTAATCTGACATTCATCAAACTGTCACCTTGCTCTCTGACTGTATTTTACATCTAAACCTTCTTGTGGGTATTTAGTACAGTGGCTTTACTGCGATCTCACAACAAACCCAATAAACAGCACTAATGGTCTACTTATGGGATTACAATGCAGGTGCATGAGTGTGTATGACTGTGTTACAGCACTGCCAGCAGTCTCTGCCAGTATGTGCATTAAGGGAAGCACAGTTACATAATCTCTCTGCCATTGGTGGTTGCTTTAGTGAGGCTATAGTGTTTACAAATACTGAGCATTATCTACACTTAAAATAGTGCCATTAACAGATCAGTAAGAGTAATAGTAGTACAGTTCAGTGAATTCCTGCAATTGTTGCATGTTAGAGTTAGATGTTAATAATATGGTAGCACTTCAGGATTCATTATATTTACGGCAGTTGTCAGTCGACTTCATGGACACTACTAATCTTTCTGACCATTCACATTTATGATCATTTTTCATTCAGACACATAAATAGCACTCCTAGGTCTGGCTCTAGAAGATGTGTAGTCTGTCTCCTCCCTCCAATGTGTTTATTGTTTATTCCCATCTGCAGGTTAAGACTTTGACATGGAAGGGGGCCCTCGTTTTCTTAGACTTCTGAGCATGGAGGACTGTGGTGTTGACAAGTTTTGACATTCTTGACAAGCAGACAGTTAGACAGTTGTGCCACTCTAGAGCTGTGAAACCATGTACACATCTATGTCCAAGAAAGAACAGAAAGGTAAAACATAGAACTTATGTTTTTATGTAGTGTAATTTCAAAGCTCTAGAGTGGCCTAACAGTCTAACTGCCTGCTCAGCAAGTGTGAGGAAATCATAAGTTTAAATCCCAGCCAGGGCAGAGGCCACCTAACAGTCTAACTGCCTGCTTAGCATCATGTTGCATGTATCCACAGCGCTGTGCATGAAACAAATGCAGATTTGCTCTCTAGTCGTGCTGGGGACAGAACAAATAAACCATAAACAAGCCTGTGGAGCATATTTTGAGTGGTTTGAGGATCAGTTGGCTGAAGAAGTACAGTGTTATAAGCGGTTGTATAGGCTGTGCCTGAAATCTTGATGGCTTGGTTCCTGTGCTGTCTCAGAAGTCAGTACATTAGAAGGCAGCATTATGATGAAGGTACTTACAACCGAATCACATTTCAGATGCACTTCAGAAGCAGCAATGTGTCATGAGGTTTCCAGGATACCAATGACTACTGCCAGTTAATGATGTATATCTAGCCAGAAACATAAAAATTAAGGGAAAATAATCTTTAATAACTGACATTTTACAGATTGTTGCTTTCACTATGTTGCTTATTCTCTTGAGACAAGCTGACATTAACCCAGAGAGTCATGGAATACGTAAGGTAGCACTGACTTTGCAATTCGTCCCGTTTCTGCTTTCGCATATTGCCTAATGCAGCATTTATTGTGTTTTAGGCACTGCCATAGTTTGTCCTGAAGTATTATATAAACAATAAAGTAAGTTTGCCCCCTACCGCAAATGTTCGCAATATGTTGGCAGACACATGTCACAGATGTGGAAATTTATTAAATAATTAATTAGGCTTAAAAAAAATTCTGAATTTCTGTAAAATGCTACCAGTAAAATAAAGACATATGTTAATATGTATATTATTATCTGTATGCATCATCATAGCCCAATAAAAAACATTTAACTCCAAAACAGCAACTGTACAGGAGAAGGAAAAATATGTTCTTAACTTTGAATGGAAGTCAATGTAAAACATTTTATTTAAGTCATTTTGGAGCATTGCTATTGGTCTACTCATTAGTCACACAGTGTACAGGGCAGCTACAGGGTTCAAAGGATGGAAAAACTAAAAATGGACAAAAGTGAAAATACATAGTTTACATTTGACAGCAGCGGTGTATATGTATATATATTTTTTCATATATAATTTATTTGACTATATATATATATATATATATATATATATATAATTTTATGATTTTTATTTTTTAGAATCTACATGGGAGATTATGTAGCAAAATCTTTTTTTTTAAATGACAGTCAGTAATTATGTGTATAGCAGCATATTTTTGATAATTATTACTACAAACCGACAGTGTTATGCTTAAGTTATAGGAGTGAAAAATGGAAGCCTGCACCTGCTGGTGGGTCCTGAGCATTTAAGAGGTAATAACGAAAACGTGTAACCTGCATAATTCTCCAAATCTGAAATCCCTCTGGTGCACAGCTATCAAAAAATCATTCACATGTTTGCAAAGGTTTATCTTTCTGCATTTTGAAATCTGCTATGCGTTTTTGAGCACCCTGTTTTTTTTTTTACCTTTAAAACGAGCGGCTTCTGGGTGGTCACAGTCATGTCTCTCACAGCTGTCTGCCCACCCACAGAGTGTAGGTGTGGGGAAATGGGTGTAAAATTTGGACAGGAAGAGAAATGTGAATGTGTTTCTATAGCCCACAGCAGTCTAAGCCCATTATGCCACCTTAGCCCACAGGATGTGTGCGGTGTCAGTGTAGTGAAGCTGGCATACCAACAAATCGTACATTCAATGAGCGCCACGTTGCTTCAGAAGATGTAAGCTCGCTCTGCGGTGAGCACAGTCACTGAGAAATGAACAGACATTATTAAACAGGAAGGTACACAGATGGGTGCAAATGTGAGGCACGTCTGCAGTTCTGACCCAAACACAGTCCCACTAGACACACCAATCCATCTAGACAGTGGTCTATATGTCTGATCATACAGGATGATATCCCCACTGTCCAGTGGTCTGCGTTCTAATTGACTGCCAGTCAAGCGGTGGTATGGCATAGCCTCTGATCTGGTGCTGGACTGTTTTTAAACAGACCCCACGGGCTCTCTTAATCACGTTATCAAGTTGTGAGATCAATAAAGCTTAGGGCTTAAGCTGTGTTTTACTTTAACAGGGCAAAATGGAGGCAGTGTACTCGCTAAATGTTCTTACTGGCACATGTGAATTTCTTAGTACTCAAATTAAGCAGGATTAAACGGGTGAGGAGGTGAGGGTGCGCGCGTGTGTGTGTGTGTCTGTGTGGATTGCCGCAGATCCTGTTCAGTTTGGGTCAGGTGACTAGCTGAATGGTGTTCAGTGTGTCTTGTACCAGACAATCCCAGCTCACACAAACTTACTTTGACAGCATGCTGTTGCCATATAGGTCAACTCTGCATTTGCTTAACTGTAATTTTGAACCATTTCTGTAAGCCCATTCATGATGCACCAATCAGTCATAACATTAGTACCATAACATTAGAACTGTGAAGCGATTATCTTTTAGAATCTGTCATGGGTGGGTATATTAGGCAATAAGTGAACAGTCAGTTATTAAAGTTTCTATTAAAAGCAGAAAAAAGGGGCAAGCATACGGATCTGAGCCACTTTGACAAGGGCCAAATTGTGATGGCTAGATACTGAGATGATCTCCAAAACATAAGGCAGGATATTTGGGTTTTTTTGATGTGCAGTGGTCAGTACCTACCAAAAGTAGTCTAACAAAGGACAGCCGGTGAACTGGTGAAAGGGTCATGGGTAACTAAGGCCCCACCTCAAAACTTTCAGGACTTAAAGGACCTGCTGCTAACATCATCCCACAGGATGCTCTCAGAGGTCTTGAGTAGTCCATGCCTCGAATGACCAGATCTGTTGTGGTGGCAAGAGAGGGATCCTACTCAATCTTAGGCAGGAGGTGGTAATGTGATGGCTGATTTGTGTAAAATTAAAGGGCAGCTGATGTTTTTAGATACTGTAAAGAAAGAAATGGAATGACATGTTTTTTATGACAGTAAACTTTTCTTGGAGATGAACTCCATGAGCCATGAACTTAATTTCAACTTGGAGAGGGCCAGATTTATGAAAACCCTCTGCCAGATTTACAGTGATGCTAGGAGCAGATTACATTGCAGAATAGCATTTGCTTGTTCATAAGCGGGGGACAGAATATCTCAATGCTTTTTTCTTTTCAACTTTTTCAATGCTTTTTACAGCTTTTTTTTTTTTGCTGCCATGGATAGTTTCATATCAGCTATTTCCTGTATGTTTACCAACATACCAGTATTTTTTAGCGAAGAGTACTTTTGCCTATGTTTCTTTTTTTTTGTTGAATTATATGTATTACCACTGAGCTTTATGAATCTGACCCAGAACCTCTACACCAGCCTTCTTCTGAAATGAAATCTTTACTCCAAAAGGGGAAAAAAAACATTAATAATAAAACAGTTCTTTAAATGTGCGAAAGAATAGAAAACTGTACTAATTTGGCATAGTTTAATAATGAGCGTTCGATACGTGGAAATGACAAACTGTGAATATCACACACCTCAAACCTTGTTCATCTTCCTTCAAAAGAAAACTACCTACACTGTTATGTAACCGTCTTGACTCATCAACATGTACGCCCCCATAGTTTACATGCACCAGTGTTCTTGCCTTAGTTCAGGATGGTGGTAGGCTAACACGCAGCAGCCACTTTTTGGGAGTGTGTTGCTTTTGTTACTTTTGTAGTCAATGTTCAGAGACAGTACATAGTATTGTCCCTTCCCCTGGTCTGTTGCCAGGGAATGGGCGTGAAAAGCAATGTGTAAGGAAGTGAAAGCGTTGGGCACAAACAGGTATTCATACTAGGCTAAAGTCTAACCCTGGCCTATAGCATGATTCCAGATGAGTCCATTCAGCAAGCAACTCTAGGGTAGCAGCACTTCTCGTAAAGTTCTGCGTTGGAATAATTGCAGTAGTAATTACAGTGTTCTTCTTACAATGCTTAAAACAAGATGCTGCCTCACTCTAAACCAGCCAATCAGAGCGGAGTTCATCACACTATTCATGAGCCCACCATAAAAGGCAAAACAGCCTGTATTACTTTAAGGCTAAGTTGTAGGACTGTAGATGGATGTGTAAAACCGCATATGGTTATTTTTTAAGTCAGAAACCTTTTTTTAGACATCAGAGAACAATTTAAAATACAGAATAAATGAATTATTTGACTCCTGTAATGTAACAAGATTGAAATAATTTTGACCTGTTTCTTTGTGTCATTTTCAATAAAAATGTAAAGGGCAGCTGGTGTTTTGAAGCATTACTATTTAGCATTTTTACCCTCAAATACAGCATCAAAATAATGGCATTAACAGGGAGAACAGCGCCTCTATCGTTGATACTCTGAGCTCAGCACGCTGCTAACTGCAGTATGTAACTCTGAAGAAGCGGGCAGGGTAATGCTCACAAAATTGGTGTAACGCAGTCATATTTTAATAAAATATACCACGTCAGTCCACATTATTTCATTTATCTCTCAGCTTGCCCAGAAAACCATGTCTTTTGATGTTGGCTGATGTTGGAATTACACTTCCTGACTTTAGGGGGAACCCAGGAGTAAGAAATGCATATTTTCCATAGTGTTGCTTTGAAAACCAAAACGTAAGGGAAAGCAAACTGTATAAATAGATTTGCAAGTTGTCGGTAGGTAAAAAATCATACATCCCAGCTGATCCACAATTGTCATTTCAAAGACGGAGTCACCACCAGTACCCTGTAGGTCCAATCTGCGGCCTTTCACTGCAGAAGCAGCCCAGTGCTGATGTTTGATCTTTGGCTTTCCAGAAACATTCATTGTATTTTATTCGTAACACATATTTGTCAGAAAATTAGTGAAATCGCTTCATACAATACAATAGTGCTCAATTACCCTTACTTTTAATTAACAGTCATGTTCCGGAACGCTGGAAATCAATTCCACTTCTGTTTATTTCTTTTGTTTGTCTCAGTTTATTTGAACCATCTCTAAGCCCTGCCTAAAAAATAAAAATACAACTCCAGCTGCGAAGGAATAGGAGATGAAGGGAAGACCAGAAAGTGAAAGACAGAGGGCAGGAAGAATGAGTGTATGTGTGTGTGTTGTGTGTGTAACTGTGGGTGGCATGAGGGGCAAGAGAGCTAATCTGCTGTGCCTCACTACACCCCAAACAAGGATTATACACCATGGCCAGGCCTCATGACCAGCCGCTGCGGTAGCGCGCACACACACAGACATAGACACACACACTTATGTTTGCATCAGCGTCTAATCCATTTGAATTAAGTAGATAAACTGGGCATTTGATCAATGAAATGAAAGCATTTTACAGTTTAATTAAAATACCGCCACAGCAACAAATTCATCAAGATATGAGTGCTCAGTGTGTCTCTTCTTCCAACGGAACATAAATGTTGAACTAATACGTTCCATGTATTCTCTCTTTCTCTCTATTAGTTAGTTGATTGTGCTAATGTGTGCTGATCCAACACCTTTTAATCCTGGCAGAACTGAGCAAAAGTGACTTTTAATCAGGGAGGAAAGGCTGCGTGTGCTTCAGATTAGAGTGGGGCAGCATTTTGGTGGACACAAACCTGACTAGTGAACTAGCATACATTAGGAAATGACAGGAAATCCTTATTAGGTTTATAGGTTAACTGGCTAGTTAGCTGGCTATGCAGCTAGCTACATTGAAGTGACTCACCAATAATTATTATTTTAAAACCTTTACAGTACACACAAGTTCAGTGCTTTAAAAGGGAACGCCGCTGTTTTGAAATGGTTTATCAAACATGTTTGTGTGACACATTTTCAAAGCAACATTAGCTGATTTTGATGCTCCATTGACATACGTTAAAAGGTGTCTCAGTCATTGCCAGTACAGGTTTGGCACGCTGCTAACTGCACTATGTAGCCTAAATAAAATGGGCAGGACAATGCTTGCGATAACTACATAACGCTGCAAACCATATGACCAAATGACCAAAGTCATATTAGTGTAAAATCCTGTAATAGCACTCTGCCGCCTCTGTCCACATGCTTCTTTCACTTTCAGTGACAGTTCTATATCATTCAGCTTGTCCAGAAATCCCTGTAGAAAGCATGTCCTTTATGGGTGGCGCAAATTACACTTCTCCTCCTGTAATTCTACAGTTGAATATCCTCAAGGGGAGCCCAGGAGCAAGAAATACCAATTTCTGCATGCTTTAAAAAGCTGTTCATGGCGGAGAGATAATTCAGGATGTTCTAGGGCAAAGTAGTCCCCAAAGAAAACGTTTTGCTAATTTTTCACTATTTCACATTTTTTATTTTTACAGTTTTATTATTATTAACATTACATATAAAGCTCAGTAATCACGGGCATACCAAAGTTCTAAAAACTTGCTTGTTTTCCACTGAAGCTACCAGGACTGTTTTGATGTTTTCGACTGTTTTTGAAGGAAGACACAGGACAGAGGGAAGGGTGATGCCATATGAGGAAAAACTGAAACGGAGGGGCTGCTCTGCATCTTTGCAGTTTAACTTTGAGGAAAAAATGAATAATACATAAATAACAAAAACAAATAATAAAGAATATTCAGTTATTTTATTTTATTTAGATTACTGTCAAACATTAGACAGAACTTAGTATAAATATCCTAGTCATTATTGAATGTTCAGCTCGTGAACTGCTTTTATAGTCCTTACAGGCAAACAAAACAAAACAGAAAAATAGCAAAAACACGTAAGAGTTGAAATATACTAATTTCATTAGTTTTATTTGTTGTTGTGGTATTGAAATTGATCCTGAGAATCAATCAACTTTAGTGGCATTGGTACCGACTACCACATTTCTGCTATTGTAACATCCCTGTTTGTCACCTGATATTATAAACAAAATGGCTAGCTGTTAACAACTAATTAAAAAGCTGTGCACAAATGTATTCAATGTAACATTTATTTAAGCAATACACGCACAGTGAAGACACCTGCAGCTTGTAATCCTATCACAGGTAAAACAGAAACCCTTGCAACACGTGTGTCGCGTCCGGTGTAAAAGAACAAGCTCTTCGCAAGGGTTCCGACACACCACACATGCTGTGTCACTTCTAGTGTGAAATGGGCTTAAAAAGCAACCCAGCAAACCCTAACACCAGCCTCAATATGAGTTATTGTCACAGTATATGTTACATGACTTCATTGTCATTCCGCAAAAACCTTTATGCACAGTAAAAGTGATACACTGGTATCAAAATTTGATGACGAATGGGCCAATAGAATTGCTTGGAACATGACTTGGAATAATATCTTTACATTGACTTGCACTGAAAGTAAGAAATGGCAGCAGTGAAAAGTAGGTGGTTGAACACAGTTCAGTTTATATCTTCTCATCTTCATTGTGCCTTAACTCTGAATCGTGCCATAACTTCTGTTCTCTCTTTCTTTCTATTAGTTAGTTGATTGTGCTAATGTGTGCTGATCCAACACCTTTTAATCCTGGCAGAACCGAGAAAAAGTGACTTTTAATCAGGGAGGAAAGGCTGCATGCGCTCCAGCTCAGAGTGGAGGTGCGGGCCTGCGAAAAAGAAACAGCTCTGGAGGAGCCGTAAGAGTGAAATCCTCCCAGTGTGAGTTATTTGTCAGGGTGTCTGCCTGCTCTCTCTCCGCCATCTCCCAGCCCTGTAAATATTCATGAGGATTTGAGGGGTATAAATAGCAGAGGTGTCCACACTGCCACAACGCTTTCTATCTGCATAGGAGTGAGAGTGAGAGAAAAAGGGAGAGAGGGGAGAGCGAAGGGGGGGAAAAAAGACGGCTTAATGGGCTTATTATGAGGCACATTACATCAGCAATGCCCAATTAAAAATCTCCAAAAGGGGACAGGAGGAGACTGGTGCTCTCAGGGCAAACTTTGAGCAGTCTGCTGGAAAAGTTGCATGCAAAGGCAACTTCTGAGTGCCAAGTTAGGCTGTGCTAAAGAATGTGATGGAGTGTACTTGAGCCAGTGTACTGGATCCACCTTCCCCCTCTACACACACACACCCTTTAGGGTTTAGAGGAGGACATCCAAGGTCATTCTTTGAGTCTATGAGGATGTAGCTTAGCCTCATCTGCCATTGCTGTGAACATGAAATGTCTGCTGAATGTCAGCTGCAAGGGTATGCGTGGTTTAGTTGGACGTTAATTTAGAAGTCAACACACGATTAACCTTGTAGAAAAGTTGTAATGGTTCTGCAGGAATAATTAGCACACTGCTGCAGGACACGGACACTTGAGATGGTACTGGGGAAAAGACATCATTCTTAATAACATGAGATCAAACTGGGCATACCATGTTATTCAAAGGAACAGCAACAAATTTACTTGTCAAACATAGCATTAATAGCAGTGTAGTACTGTGATCAGCAGAACAGTTACTTTTGCCATCAATGACAACAATAAAATAAAGCACTTTCAGTAAAGCAGAACGACAGATATTAAACACTAATAGGCCTCTTTTCCACTGCAGGGCCAAATGGTTACTAAGGCCACGCCATACCGTTCTGCACCCTTGTGGACCCATTAGATTGGTTTCTTTTTCCATTTGCTGTGTTAGCTAAACCAATACCAGAAAGTGCGCCATGTCCCGTAAATAACTATGTTGGATGAGGCCTTCTGACGGGCAATGCTAACATGGCAGGAGCGATATTGGATGAGGCTCATAGCCGACTACACTATGCTAAAGTTTATTATGCTACGGTGTTATATAAGTGTACTTGAAGAGATGCCAACTGTTCTTGTACATATTAGATACAGTCCCTGCCATTTTCTGTACTAGAAATATAAAGACCCAGGATCTTGTGGTACAAAGGTAAAGCAAATATGGAGACAGTCAGTGGATCCCTACGCCATTAAGCCCTCCCTCTGAACGGTTCTGTGATCCCAAGTACGGTTACATAACCATGCTCAGCCCGATTTGTAGATGTTCCGTGCCGAGATGTGTTAGTGTGGAAAAGCTCTAGAACAGTTACTCTCCATGCTCACAACCGTTCAACCCTGCAGTGGAAAAGCGCCCATAGACCTCCGTTTACTCCTGGTCACTTAACGTGACTAGTATCTGGATTCTATCCTCATAACATTTTATACATATGTGTTTGCACTTGGTAGTCCAATGCATCTTTGATTAGTCAGACTGAAATCCGAAAGCTATGTGGGATGGAATATGCAAAATTGCTGCTCGTGTTGCAATTACTACTGGTGTTTTGGTTGTAATGGGAGAGGTTTTGGTTGTCGAATGTGTCTTGGAGAGGCGAGGATGTGTTTACACTGCTATAACATGGCACAGACGAGTTTCAGATAAGACTGCACCTGAAAGAATATATGATGTGCATCCAGATTGGCGCAAGCCTGTTACATTGCATCTTTCACTAAACTCCACAACTAAATTTAGCGTTTCATAGTTCCATAATTACAGCTGTAGGAAACCGGAAACTCAAACAGCAACCAGTGTTATGTTTTAGATTAATTACATGAATTCATTCAGATGAATGCTCTTTTTTAAATCAACAGGAGAGTCTTTATTTTTTTTTCACTAAGTTCAAAATATAGGCCTAACATTAATGGTAACACCTCATAATTCTTACTTAATTTATACTTTTACTACATCACATAACCCCTTAACAATCTTAGCACATATATATTCTGTATTGTCATCTATCTGCTTTATTCTTTATAACTGCACTGCCTTTCATCTCTGGTTGGTTTTAAATGTATATTTTTTTTACATTTATTTTATTTATTCTTGTTATTATTGTAATTATTGTATTGTATTACTGTGCTGTATTGTGCAATTGCTACTGACTGCAAAATTTCCTTCGGGATCAGTAAAGTATGTTTCTATCTATCTATCTATCTATCTATCTATCTATCGATCTGTCTATCTGTCTGCCTATCTATCTGTCTGTCTGTCTATCTATCTATCTGTCTGTCTGTCTGTCTGTCTGTTTATCTATCTTTCTATCTATCTTTTTATCCATCTGTCTGTCTAGGGGTAAGGTGTATTACTCCAGGGAAGTCTGTACAAACTGGTGGGGCTATAGAAGTTTGGAATAACACTTTTGGCCCGCTGGCGGGGCATGAATTGATTTAGGGGTTAACTGATGTTTAAAACCAGGCACGTTTGTACGATAACTCAAAAAGTAAAAAAGATATCTAATTTACACAAATGCAGGATATGGTGTACTTTGTGCACCTTTGGTTATACCCAGAGGCTTTGCCAGGGATTTTTGGCCCATAAAAACAATTATTCCACTGTACCCCACAACTTAAATTACAAGCAGATAATTAAGTGATTGTAGCTACCCATGAGTCATTGGTGTAGAATTGTGAATATAGTTATAGTAAGGGTATGACATAAATAAAACTTTAGGGAGGTATCTTGCCATGGGCCCAGATCGACCCTGTTTATTTACTTTCTGCTAAAAGCCAGTTAGCATGAGGCCACTGAAAACTAGCATGAAACCTGGCATTCAAGTCGATATGCGGAAAACAGCTAAAGCAGGTCATACGATCAAGATAAAGTGAACAGGGACATGAATGGTGGGGCGCATACAAAGGTAGGGCAATAGGGTTTGGCGATATAGGGAGGGCTCTGCATGCTCTGCCAGCCCCTGGAAGTATGCTGTAGATGTGGGCAGATTGTGTGGAATAGGCCTAGAGGCACTGTAGCGAGAGGGCAGGTGCGAGAGAGATGGAAGCAGAGATGTGGAACAGCGATCTCACAACGAGTCGGAAGTCTGATAGCGAGCGAGAGATTGGCTCAGTCGACACACGAGATGAGGATGAGGAGGGCGAGAAGAAGAGGCAGCAGCGGGGATCGGCGAAGGACGAGTGTCAGCAGGCGCTATCAGCAGGCAGCCCCGGAGGACTGGAAGGACCCAGGCCTTCCCTCACCGGGTGCTGGTCCAGATGCAGATGTGAGGAGGGGAGAGACAATCGGGCAAGGCGGCCGGGTGGGCACACGGGGAGGGAAATGGAGAGAGGGAAAGAGAGAGAGAGGCAGAGAAAGGGGGGGGGACAAGTACCATCCCCGCCGCTTTTTATCACAGCCATTGATCGTGGCATGTGTGCATTGATCCAAGTCGACCATCTGCTAGAGTTAGATAAGCGTGTGAGGGCCTGGGCATTGTACTGTCACTCAGAGAGAAAGAGAGAGAGAGAGGCAGAAAGTGAGAGACAGAGGAAGAGAGAGAGACAGGAGGGAAAGAGAGAGAGAGAAAGAGAGAGATTAAGCAGAGACATGGTGAGACAGAGAGTGAGAGAGAGAACGTTAGAGACAGAGGCATAAATAGAGCTGGGGGAGAGAGGGAGGAGAGCAGTGATGATGGGGAGGGAGAGAAGGAGAGATGGAGGAAGAAGAGGGGGGGGTGCTTGCTTTTGCTGCAGGGAATTACGAGGGCAGGATTAGCCTCTTCACTCCCAGGAAACTGAATTTTAAACGGCTGTCTCCTGGCTCCCTCTCACACAGACGTAACCCCCCCCCCCCCCAAACATGGCTCTGTTTTTCTCTGTTTTTTCACATCTCTCTACTTCATCAGATTTGTCAGTGTATGGATGTCCCCAGTGGTGGAGTGAGGAGCAGCATATGATGTACCCCCAAGTCCAACTGAGTCATCCCTCTCTCTCTCTCTTTTACTCTCAGTCTCTCTCTCTTATACTCTCAAGCTCGGCTCTAAATCCTGTTCTCCTTTCTTGTCATCTTCTCCTCTTGTTACGCCTGTTTCAGCAGGATGGCTCCTCCACCTATCTGTCTGCTCTCTCACTCCACCTTATTTCATGTGATATCTGCTAACAGGCCCAGGACTGAGATGTTCTTCAGGGCCTTGTTCTTTGCTCTTGCTGAGCTCTTGAAGACTTTACATTTAAACATTGGAGAAAACACAAAAAGGGTCTCCAAAATGTAAAGCTAACACTATTAAAAATAAAGATGCCACAAAGGATTCTGTAAGCGACTCCATAAAATAACTACTTCTGGTTTCTTAATGAACCATATTTGTAGCAGAAATATGTAAGTGACCAAAAAAGTAAATATTCATCTAATGTAAAAGTTATTTTCCTTTATTTAATCTCTATTAGAAACATGGTTATTTGTGGGCTTTGTCCAAAGAACCCTTTGTACCACCTTTATTTTTAAGAAGAGGTAGAGAAGATGAGGACAGATGGTCTGAATTTAAGAAATATTACTAAATACAAATATCTTTTGAATTATTTTTACTGCTCCTTTGGTCTTGGAATAGTTCAAGGCAATTAGAAAGTAAAGGGAAGCTGACGTTAAATTAAATTATTCTTTTATTATTATTTATTATTTTTTAATCCAGAAATCTATAGCACCAGTTTATACATTCGGAACATTTCACTGTCTCCAAAAGTTTTTCAAATAATTGGAACCACTGCTTTTGGTCCATTCATCACAAAATTTCAGTTTTTAAAGAGCAGCTTGGTCTTGAGTATACAAGGGATTCTCCTCACAGTCATAGTGTGATACTCTGAGAGAAGGTTTACAACAATTTAAACCTTCACATTATCTTACTTACTTAAAAAAAGATGCCACAAAAGTTCCTTCTGTAATGCTAGAGAATAACTATGTTCGAACAAGAGATTTGTGATGATGACAATTTGCCAACATAACCAACATAGTACACCAGCTTCTAGGGTTCTTCCCATTTTACATTATGCGAAAGTGCTCTGAACTTCTACAGTATGAAAAGTTCTTCATACTCACTCTCAAACGCAGTAGCTGGATTTCCAGTCAGACATTTCACAACTACCATGATTAGGGGCAGCATCTAAACAAGCAAAATGAAGAGATTTTACTATTTTCTTTTGCTCTTAGCAGAATTGTTTTATGACTGTGTTGTTTGCAGTTCAGACACACCGGGCAGGATGAGCAGTGGCCAACCTAATTAGGGCTGAAACGTCTGTGGCACCCCAGCAACGTCCACCATACATCTGGGAGCGCAAGAACACCAGACAAATCTGGTAGAGCAGTGCAGGGACAATTTATTCAGGCAAACTTTGTATTGGACATTTTAGAACGTCGAAAGAAACCTTTGAAAAATTTTGGCTTTAGATATAATCAAACCTTTTTACCTCATCCTAAAATTCTTTTTTTCAATATTTGTGTGTTTTTTCTATTCAGATTTTTTCAATCTGCAAAAACTTGGTGGATGGAATATCTGCTGTTTACCCAAATGGCTCTCTATTACTGTCACCCTTACTGTCACTTTTATAATAATTACTGTAGGAAGTGAATGTCTCAAGATCAGGTAGGCTTGTGAATTTTGCAGAGAAACTTTTGACTATTAGAAGAATCGCTGTTCTCTCTATATTAAAAGATACACCCAAATACTGTACTAGACTTCAGTAGTTCTTAAAGAGCTTGATGCAAATATAGGCCTTTCACCAAAACTCAGCATGTGGAAACAGTATTGCAGTGGAAGAACATTTTGATATGGCTAAACATGGAGTGTGATGAGCTTGGTGGTTAGAGGGATGCTGGCCATTTGGTAGCCAAGGAGGTTCCCCCTTTTCCCCCTTGTAGCGGGGCTTTATTTGGGGGGGGATGAATGTATGAGGTTATGGGGGAGTCCCGTGGAATACCCTGTTGCCAGGGAAGCCACAAAAGAGCAACAAGAGCTTTTGGGGGGACACAAGGTGCTGTGCCACCCACACCTCCTTTAGACTTCTCCGTCCTCCATCCTGCTTATCTTTCACTCTATTCTTCTGTGTTGTGGCAACTTTTACTTCACTCCATTTTGCTCTTTAGAACGTGCACATTGGGGTCTGACTCCCAGTCAGGACTACGCCATTGTTGAGGTGTACGGGGTGGGGGGGTGATGTGGGGGGAGGTTCCATTGGGGTATGTGGGGATTAGCGGGGCCGGTTGGATCATCTTACAGCCGCCAACCCCCCTCCCGACCAGACCCGCGGACAATGGGGATTAAACTTCTCTTATTCTTCCCCGCGAATCGACGGGATGACAAAGACGGTATTCCTCTGGGCCTTTTAACACTGGGCTGCACAGCTGAAGTTACGGTCGGGGGTGGCTGGGGATTGCGTTGGGGGGGGCCTCACCGAAAATTAATCCTATGGAATTTTCTCCCTCACCTCTCCTTCTCCTCCTCACTGCAAAGGGAGCTTCGCGGCCTCGCTGCACTGTTTCTCCTTGCCCGTTGCACCCAACGCACAGGCACACACACAAACGTCAGTCAGTGAGAGCGGCAGAGAAAGGACAACACTGATGCCTTGGTTATCGTTTAACACCCTTCAGTAGAAGAGTCAGCGGGCTCTTAGCGAGAAGGCCTTGAATAGGCCTTGAGCTGATACCAGTCAGTTTGAGCTAGTGTGCTGTTACAGACAGAAGTGTCAATAATTGGATTTCTTTCAGGGTAGGTTGTCAGTGATAGCATTAATTATGTGTCCTATATGACAGTCTCCCGCTGGACATCCACTTTGGTTAATCAGTGCATGCCATTTAGAACTGGCCTACATGCATGATGGCCCTTATGAGTGCCTCCCACATCATTTCCACACAATTTCAGCTCATTGGAACCATGGCTACTGGAACAGGCTCTCTAAACAGAAAAAAGACATAAATTAGAGCTTATTACTCAAACACCAAACCAAAATACCAGATGTATAGTGATGGTCTGAGCTTAAGCTGATGATCTTTGTTAAATATGCATATAAAGGCAATGTGGGTTTACCTAACTTCCAGTTTAGCTTATGATATCAGTTATTGCAGACAGAACCAATATTAGAGAACTGCAGCTCTGAAGTGTTCTGAATTCAGTGCTTTTAAGCTTAGCATTGTAGCTCTGCAGTAAAACAGGCCTCTCCTTTACCTGAACATTAACCATTTTGAACAAAAGCATGGTGTAATTTAAATTCATGTAAATAAATGTCTCAGAAATGGAAACCTGTAGAATATAACCTGAAGGTACACAACACATCACAAAAATGGAATTATCATCAATGTTTTTAATAAAAAGGAATCCCATTTCTACCACTACGGTTCAAATACCTGGTCAGAGAGAGCACAATTGGCCTTGCTGTCTCAGGGGTGGGTTGATGGCCCTTTCTCCGGCTTTGGCTGGCCACACCTGTGCTAAAGGAGACATGTGCTAGTCTTCACCCTTCTAGTGCTGGGGACATTGCTAGTGATGGGAGTTCACAGCATTGGGTAATTCCTTCCAAAGTAAGTAGAAAATAGGGTACCTTTTTAAAATGATTAAAAAATAAAAAAAGGAATCCCATTGGTTTGCAGATGAATATACCAATCCACCATTGTGTAGCCCCCTCTTGTGCTCCATAGCAGTCTGACCCATCAAGTCATGAACTTCGCAAGACTTGGACAGCATCTGGTGCTACAGTAGCTCTTGGGATCAGACCAGACAAGCTACGCCTGACTCCCAGTACGCATCCTTGAGTCTTGGGCGCTCATGATGTAGCTTGTGATGTTCTGGCCTAGACCTCCAGCCATCCCAATTGGGTCCTTGTCAAAGTCACTCAGATCCTTCTGCAATCTCTGCATATTGCTGGCTTTTGCTGGAGTCACTCTAGTCTCTAGTTTGTGTTTTTTTTTTATTCAACCTGGCTGCTGTGCTCCCAATGCTTTGCTGTAATGCCATTACATTTACAGATGATTGCTTAATACACTGGTGTGTTTTGAAGGGGTTAATTGTTGGGAAATCTCAAACAACAAATGACACCCAACACACACACAAACACACACACTCCCTCTGCAGTAACAACAAAACGATTTGCCTCATAAAAATGCATCTTTTTGATTATGAGGCTAGAGTATACAGAATGTATGCACGTTATCTTGTTCTCTTTACCCTACCCTCTCTCACAACCCCCCCTCCCCCCCTTTCCTCCTCCTATCGCTTCTCGTCCCTCTCTTTTTCTCTCACACGTTCGTTCTCTTTCTCTGTCTCTCGGGCCTCCTCCCTCCACAGTAAATAAAAGATTAAATGAGTGTTCTAAAAACACAGACTGGTCACCAGAAGATAATTGTTTCAGCTTTGTTTACTGTGCGTGTTTTCCTCTCTCTCCTCCTTTTTTTTGTTCCTTTTTTTGTCCTTTTTTTCATTATGTCCCGTAATTAAAATTCCTTTATTTTCAAAGTAGTTTGACAAGAAGGAGCTAAATTGCCTTTTCCGTGTGTATGTTGTTGTCATTAGCCCACTGTTGTATTTGAGAGAGAGAGCGAGCGAGAAAGGGGAGGGGGTTGGGGTGGACGAGAGAGGCAGAGTAAGAGACAGAGTACCCAATGTCCTTGGAAAAGAAGGGAAGATCAACTTCATAGCATGTGTTTCTTGTCTTTACTCCCTTCTTTCAGCATCTCTCCTTCATTTCATCCTCTTCTCCATTACCCGCTTTCGGAGCACACAGACTCAATGTCATTCAGTCCCAAGTGGTTAGATGTTATGAATTATGTTACTCCAGGAAAGTCAAGATGGAGTTGGTCAAATAAATACCACTACAAACTAAAACCATTAGATGTTAGGACATAAATGTAATAGAATTCCTAGCTCGCACGGTCACTGTCGAGATTCTGCCTGGAACAAAAGTTTGGGCACACTGCAGTGCTTAGTGTCTCCCCGCTTGGCAAGTATCACAGCTTGTAAGTGCCTTTCTAGACAACAAAGAGTTCCTCTTAGATTATTCATTCAAAAGGTCAAGGCCTCTTGTCTTACTGCTAGTGATCATGATGGATATCACGTAAGAAGGGCATACACTAGAATTCTTCAGCATCACTGTCCAATAAAAACCGGTATCTCAAAAATGGTGACTTTACAGAGGAAGGCAAAGATTGTCTTAACTTTGAATGGACATTAATGTAAAATAAGCCTATCTCAAGTAATTTAGAGCATTTCTATTGGTCCATTCATCCAGACCTATTTGCACAGTTTACAGAGCAGCTACAGAGTTCAAACCATGGAGAAAACTAAACTTACTAAATGAACAGAAATGGAGATAATTTTCATTGGATAGCAGACATAACCTCCAACCAGCTAAAACATTGTACCAAAATTGTTTGTTACAATTACAGTAATCCCAAACACACATCAAAGGTTGTTGTGGAAATCAACAAATTTAACCATCAACCAGTTCTATCAAGAAGACTAGCCAGAGGAAAATAATAGAACTCAGATGCTGATCTGTGAAGTCTCAGGAGAATTTGCTCAGAATAGCATGAGACATAAGATCTCTTAATTTAATCTCTTTCAGAAGAGATACAGAAGTTAAGGACTAAAGCGTTGTAAACGTATTCAGTTCAGTTTCAATTCAAACAACTGTAGAGACAGTTACCCCAACTTCCTGAAAAGCAGGATAACCTCTTTTTGAATAACTTTGACGTCAGAGCTGAAAAGGCTGTTAGTCCTGAATGAGGATGGTTGAGTTCATAATGAGACTTCTGTCTTTAGGAAAGAGGTGTTATTATTTAGGCAGATCTGAGCACAGTGTGGGACTTTACTGAGATCTGTACTAAAAAGAGGAGACGTGTGATTACTGAGGTCTTTCTTTTTTGGGGGAATTTCCCCACTGCGGGACTAATAAAGGACTATCTTATCTTTATCTTAGGAGACACATTTGAGCAGCAGAAGACTCAGGAGACTGCTCTCATTTATTTTTCCATCTGAGATCTTTGTTTAGATTTTTTGGTTGGAGATTTACGCAGAACTCTGTCAGATGCTTGTTGATGGCTGCCTAAAGCATCTGATCAAGGTGCAGTTTGCTAAGAGACATTTGTTGTGTCCATGTCTGTGATGACTGTATATAAACTTCTGACCACAACTGTATCATATAGATTGTCTCTGCCATTCAAAACTGTCTAGATGAATAGATAGAAAGATAGATATGTAAATGATGGGGTGATTTTCAAAGTGTAAATAAGTAAACAAATTAAATATGGATGAAATATCTGAATTTTGCACATTATAGAGCACACTTCCAATTTGTTTGCTGGATTTTAGCAACTGAAAAAAACACTAGGACTCTTTGCTTTCTGCATCAGTGTAGACCACCTCCTCCAGATAATGAATTCAGAGAACATCATGTGTTTGTCTGTAGTGGGAGCTTATTTAAAAGGTGGCAATGAGATGTTGAGCTAAAATTTGCCTTGTGCTTCTTTGCTTCCTGTACAAGATCGTATTAGATGGGCTGAATGTGAATTGACTTCAGAGTGATGCACTATGGGAGCATGTGTGCCCTTGCACTGTTGTTACAATGACAAACAATGGCAGTTTGGCAGCTTCAGCCGAGGTGGACGAAAAATGACACCTTCTCCCACAGGACTGCATCCTTATAGCAGGTTCTTCGCAGCGAGACACCACCAAGGGCACGTCCACCAAATATAAAAAATGAATGCCTTTGTGAAAATTGTAGACACTAGAATGAATTAATTGATTCATGAAATCTCTGATGGGGCAATTAGAGTTTTGAAATTTGTCACAATGACTCAAGCGATAAACTTACAAATTTACCAAGTAAATCAAACACACACACTCACACTTACGCAGGCTGCTCTCAATTCCGATGAAGGCTTCTCTGCCTTTGCTTAGTCAGGCACTCATAATTGAATCTCAGGTCAGGATTAATTCTAGCAGCCACACTTGACTCGGTCAAAAACAACTATTACAGAGATCCAATGTTTTTTTTTACACAGCACTTCACATTGATTAGGCAATGTGCGGCCATGAGAAATTGCATTGGATTGTAGATGACTGTTATTTGCATCAAATGAGGAGCCGGGGGGCACAGGGGACCCTGCCTGCCCAAACTCCAGTGGAGTGGAACGGGGAGGAAATAACAGCAGTGGAGACGCTGTACAGTGCTTATGACGATACACCAGCACAGCACACCAGCATGGGTATGATCGTTACCTGCCGTTTATTCAGCCCTGAGAAAACAAACACAATGAAGCTGCAGCCTTTTGATCTAACTGCTCATTTCACATAATTATTCCACTGCTTATTTACACAAGTGTGCGTCAGCCTGATGAAATGGTCAAAGAATAAAGAGACAAAATAGTTCTGAAATTGTTTTAGCGTTAGTCTGTGACTACACAGTGCACTCATTTATCTCTAAACCTTCAGAATTGTCATCGCTGTCACACAAAGAAAACTTAACAAATAGCATCTCCAAAATAGCAACTTAGAAAATAAGAATTTATTCCAAGTCATTTTTGAGCATTAATATTGGTCCATTCATCATGTAATTTGGATAGAAGATGAAGAATAGCTAGCAGATTTAAATGAGTAAAAGAAATTAAAAACAGCAAAATTGAGATTTAAATTGAAATTGAGATTGAGAATTGAGAGTTTTTGTGTGTCAGCAACACTTGGAATAAATTAAATCAACCAAAATATGTTGTCAATCAGTGGCTAAAATGAATCTATTATAATCTATTCTAATATTCCAGTGTTGTGCAGCATCTCAGGTCTCAAATATTTAGCAGAAAATTCAAAATCTGAACATTAAAAGACATTGTAGATATATCCAGAATGATGAGAGAAGCTGTAGATGATTGTGAAATGTCTGAGAAAGCTGTAGAACAGTTTTAAATATCTAAACTGTATTGTAATGCTGGAAATATGCCACAGAATCAGGGTTTACTAATGTTATATTTAATATATATATGAAAACAGTTTAACCGTAATTGAATTCTTTAAAAATCACAAGCTGCAGCCTGCTCAAAACAGCGTGTCAGATTGCAGAAGGATTGGCAGTGGCATTAAAATGTAATTAGCAGCGCCAGTGTAGTAAAGGTAGATCTGTAGCGCTAGCTAACTGTGCAGACAAGATCAAATCATGGATCTGGTGGTATTCTTTTATTATTATGGCTGGGGTTTTTTGCATGTTTTTATGAAGTGATGACACCCACTGACACATGTATTCACTGGATCTGACTGATATAAAATGTCATAAAGCAATATTTTCAGAAAATGAACAATACAGAAAGTTTGCTGTGTGCTTATCTCACAGCATGAAGCTGAAATTCCACCTTAACACAGCACCGCACTTACATTCTGGCTCCAGATCAGTTATCACACAGTTATCACACTCCAGTTATCACACAGTTTTAGTGAACAATGAGGGAAAGACATCACAGGAGTGTATGTCAAACACAGAGCTTAAACTAGCACACAGAGCTTAAAAGAGCAAGCATGTGGCCGGTATGACCAGCAAACTTGCGCTGAATAAAACAGGTGTTGCTGTGTTTATGTAGGAGCTGGGTACTAGGGGACGTAGGGGAATTAACTAATTGGAATAAGGATAAGTGACATAAATACATCACTAACTCTGATTGGTTCTTTGGCCAATCGGACATTTGATGGGCCAGATGTAGTCCTGCCCAACCTCAATCCAACAGACAACAATAGAAAAGACCAACATCATTTTTCTCTCTGCCAGTTCAGAGTAAATTCATCACTACTATAGATAACAGAAAAGAATCAGGACAATGAGTAGACACAGGCTTTAATGTTATAATTAACAAGAGTATTCTGAATACTTCATGTTTCAAACGTGGTTCTCAAATCTTGAGGCTTAAAACGGGATAGAATGATTCTAAAGAGATGGTTTCCATTTTATGACAATACCAATTTCTTAGTATGTCTTATTGTTATCTAGTTAATATAATTTACATTTTACTTTTGAACTTGGTAGTAGTGAATGGTACCTAATAAAGACCTTAGTATTCATGTAATTCAAAAATACTCATTACACTATTAACAATGAAGGTGCTTCAAATGGTTCTCTGAGCGATGCCATAGAAGAACCTCTTTTGGTTCCATAAACAGATGAGTGAGTGTAAAGAACCTTTATATCAAGTGTTAGGGTTCTGAAAAATTTCTTCAGTTCTTTACACTCACACATCTCTTTATGGAACCAAAATAAGTTCTTCTGTAGCAATACTCAGAAGACCCTTGTAAGCACAATTTTGTTTGAGGTTTTAGGGGCGTAGACTATTTCATCTTTTCAGCATTAAGCATTTTTAAACTTGCAACTTGAACGGAAAACATGAGCTGATCTAGCTTAGCTACTTCATAGTGGGAAATAACTGTTCTGGATGTTTTTTCTTTTCTTTTCTTTTTTTTTTTCTTTTTTTTCGAGTTTAAACAACAGGGAAATGTGTCGGAGGCGAGAAAGCAGCGGTTGAAAGCCAAGCACATAATACGCTGTGTGGGTTAGAATGCTGAAGAAAGCATTTCAGTCATCAGCAAATTGTCTGAAGTTCAGTCGCCCAATGCAGTCGTCGTGCCGTTCTGGTATCAAAGCAATATTTGTCATAAAGCCTTGTCAATACAACAGTGGAGTTAAAAGCCTGGAATTGCCTGAATAAATGCTCTGTGTTTTTAAGCTTTTGTCATCTCCTAACTTTGCTATGCGAAGAGAGGGAATGGTAATGGAGCGCAGTGAAAGCTGCAGGAGTGATGTAAGACTTGAGGCAGTGTTGGAGGGAGAGAGTGAGAGAGGCACAGAGAGTGAAGGAGGGTAAGAGAGGGTGACAGTGAGAAAGCAGAAGGGCAAGAAGAACGGAGCGGGGGGGGGTGTAAGGGGGAGAGGGGGGTGAGTGATGTAAGAAAGGGGGGTGTTAAAAAAAAAAAAACTCTTTTTCATTTCAGAATGAAAGGCCAAAAAACGTTTTCCTTGCCTCCTCCCGAAGCCCTGTCAAAGTGGATCAGCCGTGAGGGCTGCTGATGGCCGTTCATTGCCCAGACTCTTCTTGCGGACAATGGAGTGCGCTGTGAGCCGCTACCACACACAATCACACACATACATACACACACACACACACACACACACACACAAACACTCCACGAAGCCCACATCCAATCATGGCCTTCTTAGAACAGGCCTGTCAAAATGAAGGGTGAACAAAACCCCTCAGACACATTATTTACTGCACAAACACCAAACACTGCAGAGCCTAAACATACGCAGTGTGTATGTTTCATTTAGATCCCCCGTTAGCCAGTGGAGGTATTGCAATTTGGTGTAATAAATGCAGGGACAAAAAGGGAAGAAGCAACAATGGATATCTTCCCAAGCAGGTATCCCTTCTTCTCTCCTGCATGGGGTTTAGGGAAGGAGAGTGAAGCGTAAGCAGAATCATCCACAAACCTCAGCAGATGGGTCGCTCCAAACTGCAAGACAAATGTAATCGCATCCACAAACTCTTCTCTGATTTGAAAGCCACCCAAATTGGCCCACAATATGGGCGAGGTAAAATGCCTTGAGCCCCAAGCCCTCTGACTCTGAACCCGTAAAGGGCCTTGAATAGGCAAGCCTCAAATCATGTTGTCGAACAAATCTGGTATTAAAAGGAGGAAGAGAAGACTTTGCCCCAATTTACCGTCCCTGAAGACTTTAGTTAAGCTAGTTACTCTGGAGCTTAGGTGGAGATGAGGGGGCTCTGTGTGTGTGTGCCTGTGTGTGTGTGTGTGTGTGTGTGTGTGTGTACAAATCCCTCTTCACATCGGCAGGGCCTGAGAGAAAAGGCCATTGGTCGCCAGACTCTCACTCTCTGACACTCCTTCAACTTGAACCCCTCCTCTTGCCAAGCCTGTGTTTACCCCCACCAAACAATAGGCCTACTATTGGCAATTAAATGCCATTTGGTGATCCCCAGTGCAAGTTAATGGTATTACTGTTGCGATTCTTTCTCTGAATGGTGTGAGGGATTTCTTTCTGCACCAATAAAACACAGCTCACCGTCTTACCAGCATTACATAGCTTACCTTAGGCTTATGATTCACGCCTGCGTGATTACCATTTGACTGTTTCTTTAACGCCGCAGTCACAGCTATGGCTGCCGGGGCAATCTGTTGGATTATTGGGCTCCCTCATATAATTAAGCCTCATTACCTATTTCGTTTGTCTTGCCATATCGCCTGGCCGTCTCGAGTTGATTGCTGCTAATCTCCGATATCAAATTTACATCTGATTATTCAGCGCGTTCAGGCGGCCTAGAACTCACTCCGGCTTGATTCTGTGCCTGTCTTATCTCGCTATTCATTGCCGTCCTGTTCCGTCTGTCAGATGTAAACAAAGTTAATACTGTATATAAAATATGTATACTCCTCTCAACAAAATAAAAATACCCGGGCCTGCATTTTCATCGTCTGTAATAAGGCTCTGTAAAAAATAAGAGAATTCAAATGACTCAATTGTAAACAAAAAAACTGCACTTATGCCTTCAGTGATGCATTCTAGATCATACCAGCAATAATTCCACGTAATAATTCATCCAGTTCATGCCGTGTGTCATATCTCAGTACGTGCCAAATGATGAGATTCTTCTGTTTAGTATACACAACAAAGGCCGCAGAGAAAGGGAATGTGGCGAAGAACCGCATAAAAGGCCAGTTATCTATTTTCCCACTGCTTTCCTTACCCGAGTGATACTCCATGAACAATGTGTGCTAAAGTCCCCCCTGTCGCTTAGCCCTCTCTCTCTCACTGTCCCTCCTCGCTTGTTTGCCCAAAGATCCTGTTTAGTGTGTCGCCTTTTCCTCAGACAAGGGGCTTTGAGAGGAATATGAAAAGACAGATTTAAAGGTGAGAGGTGGCCGGGAGGAGGGTGGGGGGTGGTGGGGGGGCGTATACTATAACAGCTCTCTCGCTACATTTAGATACTCCTCTTTTTAACAACAAGCAGAAAAGCTGGGGGGAGGGGAGAGGGGGTCTGTTAATATAAAAATCCCACCAAAGCAAAGGTCAACTTTCTAAGAGTAGCTGAATTAAACAGGGAGGCAATCTGGGACTGTGTTAAACAGGCCAAATGATTTGTGCCCACGATGTGAGATGGCGTAGCCATGGTAGCTCTCATATAGTCACAGTCTGCGAGATTTCTATTATTAAACCAGCAAATCAAAATCAATGCTTCCTGAACTGCTGTAGAATCTACTGTTCCAAAACATGACCATCACACTGGTCCTTAGGAGGCTGGAGAGTTCATGTTCAGGAGGTTTCATTTAAGTTTCACATATAATCAGTGACACAGAAACACTATTACACACTAAGGTGTATTATTCAGTAACTACAGGGGCTTCTCTACAAACTGGTGGGGCAATTGTTTGGTAATAGAAGTTCGAAATAACACTTAGGCTGTTTAAGGGGTTAAAGTGGATCATGGGGAATATACACAGCCTCTTATGTGCAGTCATAGCCTCAGGGACACTCAACTCTCACTCACTCCATGTACCTGTGCCAAATTATAGACATATACAGTTACTGACTCTGGAATTATACGGTTTGTGTGTGCTTTTTTCCTACATCATAAATAAATTGCAAGATCACATACTTTAGAGTTTATATTATTATTATTATTATTATTATTATTATTGTTGTTGTTGTTGTTGTTGTTGTTGTTGTTTATTAATGTATGTATTTATTTGATTGTGCATGTGGAAATTACCTATAGCCAAGAAACAGCTGGGATATGGATGAGACCTTGTGTGTGACTTTTAGCTATAACTGACTCCGATCAAATCTTCATCTACTATTCCAAATATCATTGACTACTATTGCTTGTCATAAGACACAAAATATTATAAAATATTATAAACATAAAGAAAATTAAAAAAAATATATATATATATAATACAAAAAGATATTTTAATCCAAATAATAAAAACAATAAAAACAAGCAAGGCTACAACAATACATGTAAAAAACAGGTAACAAAACAATTTTGAAAATTACACTTATTTTTATATTAATCTAGTTATATCACAGGTATTACATCATGTGTATGTATCATGTATAAGCTAATATTTAAGTCAGCATTAATATAGTTGACAAATGTGTTTTATTTGAAAAATGACACTATACATAATATTAATCAAGTTATATTAAAATATTTTACAGATATAACATAATAAAATAAGATAATATTTAAGTTAGCATTAATAAAAAGGTAATAAATTCATGCCTACTGAATGCTGCTACTACAAGCTAAATGAATGCCTTAAAAGCCTGATGAAGCTTGTTTTGTCTGTTTAAGTCCAACTTTTTTTCCTCACAAATTATACCAAAGGGAGCCTTACACAGTGTGATAACCGTTAACCAGACAGAAGCTACATATTTAGAATAGAAAATAATGAACTACTTGGCTACAGGGGAGTCACTATTTTATGGACATTATATAATGGCTGTAATGCTCATTATCTGTCAAATACAATGCTAATACCTGAAAACTGCACAGCAGTATCACAGTCACAGTAATCTGGTATAGACGAAATTGTTGGCTTTGTTTTAGTCCAGACTGAATGCAAAGGGAAAGTAACTGAAAGCTAGTGATATTGAGGGATGATTTTAGGGTATGGAGCTGTACAGACAATAAATACTAAGGTTATCTAGCCTAAGTACCAAATATACAGATTAATAACACAAGCTATCAAGCTCACAAGCTTGAAAAGCTCACTAAGGTGGAGTTGGATGAGGCAAGAAAAGGTTTTGTGTAGAAAGATCTCACCTTTAGAAACTGAACAAAATGGTGCTGTGCTGATCAGTGTGCAGCTAAAAACAGGAATGAACTGAAATAACTGAGTGGGGCGGGCAAGCACAATTAGAAATATTGTGTGTACAGAGATCATGACCCTCACCCTCTAGACACCGAACAGGGTGCCCACATCTAGGCCATTATTCCTGTAGGCCACACCTCCATAATTAATGACGTGAGATAAATGTACCCAAATCCTCAAGCGGTATTGTGTCATTGAACCTCTGGCTTCAAATAAAAACCCAGTGCCAGTTGCTGTGCTTTTTCTGTCAGTATATGAAGGTGTAGCAGTGATTTCCCCCTCCCTCACTTTCCCTGGGGACGTGCCTCCTGTAGCGCTGCAATTTAAACCATTTCAGCCCGAGCTATGATCTTAATTAGCTACACCTCCATCGCATTTCTCTCTTACGTGCAATCTCTCTCTCTCCCTATCCCCCTTCTCTTCCTATCTCTCTCTCTCTCTCCTTCCTCTCCCTCTTCCTCTCTCTCTCTCTAATTAAGCTCGCAGTGATCCTTGGCCGAGGGCCTCCGTGCAGGCAGAAGAGAGAGAGAGAGAGGGAGACAGAGAATCTGTTGGCCAGGGATTACAACCTTAAGCTAGGGCCACATCACAGGCAATCATTGCCCACCCTCCACTACCCCCCCAACACACACACACACACACACCCTCCTCATCCCCGAGCACTAGTGCAGCACACAGCTATTTTGTCCATTAATTTGCTTTGTATATTAAGCAGCTCCTTCACTTGAGTCAAAGAGGATTTCCCTCTCTCAGGCAGCCACTGTAATGAGCAGTGTCAGAGGAGGTGGCTGGTGTTAGCGTGGCAGACAGGAGACGAGCGCCGCAGCCTTTTGTAGCCTCCAGATCCCGCTAGTGCCCTTCACTTAAGAGATGCATTCGGGGGCCAATATGCACTCAAGAGCCCGCTGCACTTCTGAGGGCTGTTGTGCCAAAGGGGACGCTTTAGATAACGTTTAGGGAGAGACTAGGTGTCAAATAATGAGGGTGTAGTTACAGCATAGGTTATACATCATACATATAATGCATATTAGAAGTGAACCTGGGCAAAATTATATAACATTTTGATTGTGCTAATTTCATGATATTACAATAGAATAAAATACATTTAAAAATACATTAAAAAACAATAAATGCATTTACATGATATTTGGTTGCTGTCACCTTTTATCTCCTTTTCATAATTTTAATCTGTCAGTTGTGTCACAATTGAACGATGAACGAACCAATAGAAATGCTCCAAAATTACTTAGACTAATTATTTTTTTTTACTTTCTTTTACGTTTTTTTCCATTGGTCTAGGTAGTAAGTATTTATGTGGTCAGTAGAATAGTAATATTAGAACAAATACAAATAATGTTGACTACAATAGTGATAAAAATATAATAATTAATGATTGTATGAAAGCTTCTGTGTTTGTTTAATCATTTCCAAAGCTTCCAATAGCCATGGTGACCCAGTATTACTTCTATCAGTATCATTCAGTAACTGGTTTGGCTAATCAGCACTCCATTATGTTAAATTAAGCTGGTGATGGAATTAAACAAATCCATGTGTTGGCTGTGGAGTCCAGAACTAAACCTTGTTCTTAAAACTGCTTTTTACAACATAGAACATTCTTGGTCATTTGTACTGTCTACATTTTTACATGGATCTGTTTGACTGATCTGTTGTTGTGTTACAAGATATGGATAAGATACACATACACATATGCACCAATTAACCATAACATTAGCCCCGGTGAAGTGGAAAATGTCATTGATTATCTGCAGTGGCATATGTCAAGGTGTGGGAATTATTAGGCAGCAAGCGAACAGTCAGTTCTTAAATATTATGTGCTAAAAGTAGGAAACATGGGCTAGATTATAAATGACTCTTCTGAGACATTTCTGGACAACTGGGTTAGAACGTCTCCAGAACATCAGACAGGTCTTGGGTGTTGTTTTTATTATTATTATTTTTATTATTATTATTATTATTATTATTATTATTGTTTAGTATGCAGTGGTCAGTACCTACCAAAAGTGATCCCAGAAAAGACAACTGGTAAACCGGCAACAGCTTCATGGGAACCTGAAGGCTCACTGATGCTATCCATGGACACCCCATGCGTTATTTTAAAAAGAAGCCACGCGTAGCATCTGCTCTCCTGACATACCCATGAATCTCCTAAACAGACAAAACACTTACTCATCAGTGTGCTGTACTAAAATCATTATAATAATAGTCATCATAACCTTAAGCAAATATAACTGGATGTGTCTGGCAGTACTATTACTAACGTGTGTAGTAATGGGATGTCGAAATTCAAAAACATCAGAAAATCATTTTAACTCAAGCGTTTATGGAAAACCAAACCAGATCCAATTCCTCCCTCTTTTCCTCTCACTCTCTCTCCCTCTCTCTCTCCCTCTTGCGCGCACGCTCGCGCTCCCTCTCTCAGGATGAAAGTGCGCTAGCCGCTGGGTCCACTCTTGCCGAGAAGCAGGCCAGTGATTAGTGGGGCGGAAGGCCAGTACAGCCCCTTTCATTTGGGCCCGGCTTGGGGGGGCCGAAGGGGGGGCCGCGGCGGTGTATCTGTGGCTGACAATGGCGATTACCTTCCCCTTTATCTGGCCAAAAGAAGGGGCTTTGAGAGAGCAATCTGAGGAGCGGAGGAAATGGCACGACACAGGATTAGCCACACAACAGGACGGTAAATTAAATGTTGGAGATGAAAGAATGAGCCTCTGACATGCATCAATAGAGAACATTGGCTGCATTCTAATAACACAGAGGAGAGAAATACCTGCAGAGATTAGTGAGAAAGAGAGAGAGGGGGTGTGCAATCACATACAGTATATGGACAACCATAGCTATGAATGTTAGTAGGCCTCTGTGTGTTTGTGTGTGTACGTGTGTGTGTGTGTGTGTGTGTGACAGATCGAACATTATTCCGTTCTTACCTACCTTCCTTTTTTTCAAAAGGCAGCTGAGATGTCTGAATGGAGTGCGCTGGCTCTCAGAGTGACTTTACTGAGAAACCTGGATTTTCAGTAGATTGGCCTTAAGCTTCAGAGAGAACGGTTATCCTGGCATCATTGCTGTACAGCCTCATACATAAACACTACACACACACACACACACACTAAAGCTCAGGAAGACACTACCAGAAATCTCACCACATAGCTATCACTTCTTATCTCGGATCTTTATTCGTATGATCTGCAGAAGGGAGCTGGAGCTCATGCATACGCAGCACACCCACACTGGGAGAGGGAGAGAGAGAGAATGTAGCAGCTTAGACTGGTCTACTGGGAGCACACTTTCACTCACACACTTAGGTGAGGTGGGTAGAGAAGGGCAGAAGAGCATACGGGACTACAATCTTAGACTGGAAAGGATTTCGAGAGGAAATTCATACATTAGAGACCTGGACTGTGTTTTACCTGACATCTTGTCAGTGTTGCATTCAGACACTCTGGCTCTGCAGCATTTAATCTGTCTCCAGAGTAATGCGTGTACTTTCTGGACGTAGTTAAATGTGTCAGCATGTTACATTAGAGTGGTTCCTCTATGGAAAAGAAGCTCCATGCTGTCTTTATTGTTGGATGCACTTTGGTTGTTTGACAGATACGTTGATATGAGTGAACCTACAAACAACGACACATATATTCAGAAAGATATAAGATCACTAGTGGCTTATTGTTGATTTATACAATATAATGTGTAAAATATGTTTGTTTTGTTCCTCAAAATAAATGTTTATGACAAAACTATGAATGTTTTGCTTTATTATATAACTTGAAAAAGTTGCTAGCTTCATTTTTGCCTCAGCATTAAAGAGGTAACCTACACTACATGGACAAAAGTATTGAGACACCTGCTCACCTGCACCTGTTTATTGTGAAATAAAGGGCATTAAAACTTAGCTGGTCAGTAGGTTGTATCGTTAGTCAGCTGCTGTAATCAACCTAGATTTGACACTGTTTATGAAGTCTTGTTGACTCAAAAATATAGTTGGATTTGTTATTTTAATTTTCTATGATTTTTGGCAAAGCAGTGTGATCCCCTCAGAATATTAAACATTTTATCTGAGCTTGGTGCAGTTTAGTGCACAACAACTCCTTGTCATTTTTGCTCTCTAACATGAAGAGTGCTGCTTTCGCACTAAGGACTGGTTCCTTTAAGGACTAAGGCATTATATATTGTTAATGTTTGTTTCCAGCAAAGCTCAAGCATTTAGCAACTGATAGATTACTGTATACATGGAGCAGAAGACTTCCTCAGAGTTTAGCTGTTCTATGGTGATGTATTTACATCAGCGAAACATGACCGACCACAGTAGACTGACAGGAGAATACCCCAGAGATCCATCCATAAGCCCCCAGTTGCTCTATAGCCGAATACAAACAAGTAAAAACCCACAGTCGCAGGTTTGATCAAGCCACAAGCAACAGTGCGTTGTAAATAATAACACATCAACAAAAACACACCTCCTTCATTAGGCTCTCTGCTGTTGACTGACAGGTATTATATATGGAGTAAAGGTGGTAGAAAAGATGAACCGAAGAAAGTCTTCTGAGACGATAGAATTCGTAACGAATTAGAGGATGAGGAGGGAGGAGAGAGAGAGAGAGAGAGAGAGAGAGAGAGAGAGAGAAAGAAAAAGAAAGAAGACAGACAGAGGCGAGTGAACAGAGATGATTCTATCAAAGCGATGCTTTATCAGCGTTATTAACCCAGCCAGTCAGAAAGATGAAGAGGGTTTGAGCTTAAGCTCAGCAACAATAGCAGCGAACAAAGGCACTCCTCCAGCCACTATCACAGCCATATATCAAATCAGCTGCCTGAGAATGATCCTGGCCCACAGAGCCGGCAGGCTGCTGAACCTGTGGCCTTACACTCGCACTTTCTCATGCAGGACAAGCGCACAGATAAGGAAGCACTTAAACACACACACACACATGTGCTACTGATAAGAGGCCATTTCTTTCTTACATAAATAGTGATACGTTCCCCTTTCAGTCGTCTTCTTGAGGAAACACGTGTTACGGTGTGTATCTCTCGATTTAAAAAAAAAGTCTTGATGTCTAACAAATCCTATGAAGAGGTTTGGCAGCAATACAAAGCTAAACATTTCCTGAAAGGAAAGCGATTATGACACATATTTGCTGTTAACACTATATTGTCACAATCAGCACAAAATCTTGTATCTCTATTTTATTTATTTTATCATTTTAAACTGCCTGCCTCTCTGTGGTTCCTGGAATACAGTATTTGTACATTACTTTTCAGGAAAGTTTAGAGTGTTTTCAGTTTGGAGATACAAGGCTTTGTTTCGATGGTGACAGTTTGATGGTTAATACTTTTGATTTTATAGGCTATTTTGCTTTCACATAACATGAGAAAGAAAATAAGACTAACATGTGGAAGAAAAACTCACCAAGCATAGCAGGACACAGTAGCGCAAATACAAATCGGTGGCTCAGCGGTTAGAGCGCCGGGATATCGATAACAGGGTTGTGGGTTCGATTCCCGGGCTCGGCAAGCTGCCACTGTTGGGCCCTTGAGCAAGGCCCTTTACCCTCTCTGCTCCCCGGGCGCTGGAGTTGGCTGCCCACTGCTCTGGGTGTGTGTGTGTACTCACTGCCCCTAACACGTGTGTGTGTGAGTGTGTGTTCACTACCAGATGGGTTAAATGCGGAGGACACATTTCACTGTACAGTCCACACTGTACAGTGACGAATACGTGCACCTTTATCCTTTATCCAAATCCAGGGTAGGTTTAATGCTTGGTACAACAGAGGCTCTGTGATGAGATTTAGACTATGTTCACATTACAAGCCTCATTAGTCAATTCTTAGTTTGAGTTTTTCCTCAGATCAGAATTGGCTGATTGGCAGATCTTGGTGGTTCACATTCATAAATGTAAGTGACCTGTATCTCTCTGTAATGTGAACAAATCTGTCCTTGAAATGGCACACATGCACACATTGATACGTCACTTAGATTTATGCATGTTGCCTCCGTCCCCTGCTGGTGCTGGCTGATGGTGACAGCACTAAGCGCATGCGTACAGGCAAAAAGACACATGAAATCTGATCCGACTGTTCACATTTATGACGAGGCCCATGAGTCAGATACGTATCCGATCTAAGACAGCATATGGCCGGATTTGACATGTCCACACAGCCCTATAAAAACACATCTGGGACACATTAAAGCAAAAACATCAGATTTGAGTTACTTTAACCTGGTAATGTGAATGAAGCCCTGTTTGCACTGTTTATGTTTATTAATTAGGAAAAAGAGAGTAATTATTTAACTAATTATATTTATGTGTGATTCACTTAAAAATGACCAAAGCATGAAAGTGTTTTTTATAAGTTTATTTATGATATTCCTAAACAGTTGAAAATTCTTCTTAATATTGTTTAACATTTCACTCACTCACTAACAAGTACATCGTGGCTGAGTGTGTTCAAGTAAGTTAAACATCACACAGCTAACAGGTAACATCTCCTGAAATTGTTCTTAAATTTAAGTACTTCAATTATTAAAATATTTAAATTGTGTTTTGTTCTTGTTGAGGCCAGCCTGCAGTTTGTGTAATGCTAACTGCTGGAGATTACCTTTCACTAATGGTTTGCTGTATGTGTTTGGACTGAAGCCTGATTACGATGCCAGTTTTCCAATTTGCCTATTTGAATCTTTTACCCATGCCATATTTATCACATTATACACATTTACCAAGTGAGGGAACCTTTTACTGCCAGCTGTCATAAAATGATTATACAGAACAAGTGTCATCTTCCCCTGTATTTTAGAAAAGTAGTTTAGTCTATGTAAGCATTGAATGCCATCACAGAGGGAACAAAACCTTATCTCAATTTTGTTTGTTTTTTATTGATTAATAATTCATTATTTTATTTTTCATTGGTTCATTTTTATGGAATTGGAAAATATCTGTTGTTTTGTACATTGTAAGCATTTCATGATAAGCAGACCAATAGATAATGTGCAAATGAATTTATGTAAGGGGTACAATGTGTTTTCCATCACTCGTAGGGTGTCCTCAAGCTAAAAGTAAGACTTTTAAAAACTTGTTAAAGCTTTTTATTATTAATAATTGGGATATAGCGCTTTTAACAACAGACATTGTCGCGAAGCAGAGATCTGGGTCCAAGAGTCAAGTGAGCAAGCCAGTGAGACCAGTGACAGGATCATTTATTCAGATGGTTTTTCAGGTAATGTCAGCACAGATAAATACAGGCCATATTTTTTGTGGAATGCCATGGGTTTTAATAGGGCAGTTTAATAGGGCATAAGTGCAGTTTTGCTGGTTTCTGTAATTTAGTTTTTGTTTTTATTCCATGTGCACAAGAACACATTAATAATTAGTAAATACTATTTTACTTACACAAGTGAGCATGTGTTTATAAGCTTCTAAACTAAGAATTAAATATTTTACAATCTCATTTTACTCCTTAATTTTATTCATTGAATTAAAAAATGTAAGTTTCTTGGAATAATTGAGCCCTTTAGTCTGTCTATTACTGGAATGTTGCTGCTCTTTAGAATCAAAATATATGAAACTCATAAACAAACTCTTAAATAGTAATTTAAAAGTAATGTTTTGATGATTATTGTTATTATTAATTATTATTATTTAATTAATTTGTTTTAGCTGACAATAACCAAATGGCCAATACCCATGACCATTAATGAATAATAAAACATCTTAAAAAATAAAATGCTATAGCCAGTTTGCCCTTCTTCTCAGTAGGAACTGCTTTAGACTAAAAGTGTTTTTCTTTCCATTTCTGTAATTAATCAAATATCTATAATAAAAAGACTAGTGAATTGTGCGTCCCTAAAGGAAATATTAAAACGACTTACACCTATATTGCCATTTTCTAGTGTATTTTAGCTTAACAGCAGGTACAATTGGCTAGTAGCACAAGATGTTGTAGTAGTGTGGGTATTTGTGCTGGGCTAAATCTTCTTAGCCTTCTCTTCTCTTCATCATCCACTCTCTTAAAAACAAACTGGACTACCTCAGACTAGAGGTAACCACACATCAGATGGGGAGCTCAAAAGCACCTCATATTAATTATATCAACCCCAGGTAAGTAAGTGGGAGCTAGGCTAAAAACTAACACTACCCAACTAGCTACAGGACACTGATAAAACCTTAGCAACATTATACTGGCGGTGCAGTGACATAAACCAGCCAATCGGTGCAGAGCTCATTTTTTCGGAGGCGAAGTCATAGAGTTGTTATTTGGCTGCATCTGGCATTGCATTTTTCGCTCCAACCAATGTACCATACTTACTTATTATTTTATCATTAATGAGAAACTTAAAACACCTTTAAAGGCTGCAAGTCTGAATGACACACAGTTCTTTTTGGAAATATAAGAGTCGGAAATTGTAGGTTGTAAGGAAGTTGTATGAACTGAGGCTACATAGATGTTGTTTAAATCATGTAAGCAATCTTGTGTAGCATGTGACATGCATAGATCTGAAATATTGATCTGGCTTTTTAAAGATCTGAGGTCAACCTGTGTAAAGTTACCATACAAGGTTTTGTTAAGGCAGCATCAAAAAAAAGTTCCTGAATTACCTCCTGAGCCGTCACCTGTGTTCTACAGTCAGAGCACTCTGTAAGGGACACAGACTCAGTCATACAGCACCTCGCTGAGATTATGTAATAAATTAATACTACATTTTACGTAGTGTAGAAAGTATACAAGCAACAAGAAATGAGTGACAGTGTGTTGTGGCTATATGTCTGTGTGTGTGTGTGTGTGTGTGTGTGTACAAAACCAACGCAGTGTGTGTGTATGTCATCTACTCATGAGCACTCCCTCAGCCTCGCTGCAGTTTCTGACCCCATGTTACCACTAAATGCCACTCTATCAAACTCCATAACCTCTCCCAGAAGCCACACCACACATGGTGACCTTTGAACTCTCAAAGACAAAACCTCCCTCTCGCGCTCCCTGCCATACGGCTGAGCACTAAGTAAAATGTCCTTGCGCCGGATGGCACTTGGCAACAAGAGACAAACGCCGCCAATTTCATTATCCTACAATGACAGGCTAATTATTGTGTTTGTTTGCCACAAATCACTGTACAACAGACAGCCTGTCTGTGTCCTGTTTTCAGCATCTTAATTACTTCTTGTCCTCTCTCTCTCTCTCTCTCTGTCTCTCTCTCTCTGTCTCCTCTCTCTCTCTTCTTCACCCCCCCCCCCCCCCACTCGCTCGCTCGCTCTCTCACTCTCTCTGCTTCCTTGCCTCGACTGTTTGTTTGCATATAAAAGGCGGAAGCTAATTGTCTGGACTATAAATATTCGGCATGCAATTAGCAGGCTGGCCTGCCTTTGCTGAGTGTTATCACCCCAGCGTTTGGAGCATGGACCAAGCTGCTCGCTCAATTCCCCGTATCTAATGGGAGTTTGATAGCAGCAGAGGTCCTTTTGTTTCAAGGAACAAACATCATCCCGACGTTGCCCTTTCTGATATTCCCGTTTTTCTCGGTTTGCGGCGGAAAATCAGGCATGGAAGATGCTTTTCTGCAGAAATGGGCGGCAAAACTGAAAGAGCCGTGTTTAGCACATTTAGCCCTTCCTCTGTGAGGCCGCCAAACCTAACGAGGGCACTGTGAGGCCATGAAGTCAACTCACCCAGTGTTTCCCAATTCCCAATAGGACCATTTTGGAGTTTTTTTTTAGATGTTACTGAGTGCTTTATTAGATTTCTTGCAATCACAGCATAAATATTATCTGTGTTTTTAATATCACAGTTTTGTCAAACAGTAGGAAGTTACTGCCAAACTGCTTAACTGTGCCAGTTTAATACACTGACTGTTCTGCTTTTAACTTTCAGCCAGAGTCCAAGTAGATGGGATAGTGAGGTGGGAAGGGGAATAAAAGATGAGAGAGGAAAAGTGCAGTTGAAAAGACGAGCAAGAAGGAGGGAGAGAGAAAGAGAGAGAGAGAGAAGGGGCGACTCTTCACGGATGAGCGCTGCCCAGCTTGACCTGCTAAAGTGAAGACACAAAGTCTTTCATCTACCCTAAGCACCACTCTCCACGGAGCAAATGAACCTGTCAGCTCACACACACACACACACACACACACACACATTGCACTGTGAGCAATGGAGTGTGAAGACACAACACGGCCTGGGAAAATGTAGGCTATCTTTACCCTCACTTCCAGGATAAGACGCAGCTTAGAGATCCTAAATGATTTTCACATGGATAACTGTTTAAAGGCATGAGAGAGAAAGTGAGAGAGAGACAGACAGACAAGGAATGAATCATGAAACGTCTTAAATGCTGAGTTCTAGGTAGTCAGCACTCAGGAATGTAAAAGGCTGTTGTTATTACATAGGTTTTTACATGCTGTCAGTGATTACAGAATTTCAAAAATCAAAAAATATTCCTCTGTATTAAGAATATAAAAATATTGCTTTGGAGTCAAATCCTAAGATCCATTGCTGCAGAGACTTCTGTAGGCTAATGAAGGGCTACATGATTAGAGTGGCAGGTGAGACTTTGCTAATTATGCAAACTATAGATCCCCTGACCTCCGAGGCAGGGCTGGATCTTGGGAAGGGTTGAAGGGGTTCCCAAGTCACATGAAAGGTAAAAGGAAAAAAAAGCTCTTTGCTAGTATCTTTCATAAGTAGCTTAATTTCTATGTGAAGGTGGCGGGTTAGGATATATCAGTGGCTACTTGAACTCCATGTTGTACAGACTTGGGGAGAGATTATCTTTCATTGACAGAATCCAAAACATGATTACAACAACCCCATCACCAGCTGAAGAGTCCCTAAAGTAATCATTATCATTGTCAGCCTGGTACTTTGAAAGTGCGGGCAGACCAAGTGTACTCAAGACTGTAGCAAGGGGGACCCAAGTTATTGTTGGATTATCAATCATTACATAATTTTACACCCACAACTCCTAGATAGCTTTAGTTCCTTTACAGCTATTAGCGAAGTTTGTGCATGGCAAATTATGTATATGCAGAAAATAAAATAATGTATCTACCTATGTTTTAATAATTTGGGATTTTTGTATGCTGAATCCTTTATTAATTGTTCTTGTTCTTGTTGTTAGGATAATGCACTGAAATAACTTTGTAAGATCCTTACTATGCCATTATCTAGCATACATTTTGAAAATTAGTTAAATAGAAACATTTGTATTAACCCATATTGTGTATTGGATGTGTTGGAGGAAGGCGGAATTTTGGTACTAGGTTTCGTTTCAGGAGTTAAGTTACATTTATTTGGGATTGGAGGAAATTTGAAGGAAAAACCATGCTGTAATGTTAGTGGCTATTCTGATTTTACCCTGCTCCTGATACACTGTGGCAAAGTCAAACATCTGAAGCTAATCTGAACATCTGAGGTGAGTATAAGTCTTCACACTTCAGATATTACAGAGAGACAAGAAATTGCCATGCCATTACCCAGTGGATTGTGAATAATGGGCCCAAGGACAAGAGCTAACAAGGTAAACGACACACTGATCCCACATTCCCCAACAAACACTAATGTGCTAGAGCTGTCGGCCAGCTTTATACTGCTCCAGAAGAACTGACAATTCACATGAATCATGTTTCTCCCAACCATCACACACATGGTGCACTAGCCAAACCCTGGGAGGAACAAAATGAGAAAATATAGGGCTTTGGGGTTTTGTTATGACAGTAATACTGTACATTCCTCAAATTTCTCCTCAGCATCCAAGTTATTAAAATGTCTCATCTTAAGATGCATTTAAACAGTGAGTCTATCATCAGTGTAGGTTTTCTGGCTGTCCTGTTCATGGCCTACATCCTGAAATGGAGATCCCATCATTAATATGGACCCCTTGTTCACTGGCTAATGTTTATAAATTGCCCAGCTGTCTCCACCTTGCCAGAAGACGAGGAGCCCTGTTTACCCTTGAAAGCCAGTAACTTTTACATTTCCTGTTGGTGTGCCCCAGCCGCAGGCTCCATTATCCGCCATGACTATGCAGACACATGGCCGGGTAATGAGATGCGCAGAGTCAACATGTCCCACCGCCCGAGCCCTGCTGACTGCTTCAAGCCAACACCCCGTTCTCCCGTCTCCTGCAGAGACACCCCTAAACGTGCACCCAAACACACAAAACAGTGCCTCCTGTGAGGACACCCTAAACACACATACACGTATCATGTTACTAGCACTCAGCACCCACAATTCTTAGATCATCACATGTATTTCCTCAGGATAGCACATATTCGCCATTAGCTGGATATTCTGCTAGAGAGGGCAGTTGGTGACACCAGCCATAGACAGTGATGATATTACAGTGTCCTGTCTTATTGAGATAGAGGAAGATTTGGTGCTTGGATTACTACTCAGTGCTACTACTCAAATTTCTGCGACTGTCAGCAAGTTTCTGGAGTCTTGTCTTATTAAAGTCAAAGGCTATCAAGACTCAAGACAAAACCGGCCCAATTCAGGTTTTGAGCTTCACTATTCCTATACACAGAACCTTCCTCGCACTAGCTTAAGATTAAAGTTATCCATCTGATTAGCTCTCAGACGCCACAGAGGGAGGCCACAGAAGAACCACTTTAGGAAGCCCTTCAGTGGATGGTTCTTTCTTTCTTCACAGAATTATTTTTGTAAATAAGAGGTACAAATGTAAAGAACTTTTTAAAGTCTGTAAAACGTCTACAGAATGCAGAGGTTCTGTGGCAATACCTAGAGCAATGCATCTGAGCCAACAGCCACTAAAGGATAATGAAATGTGAAATGTGGTATTCAAGACAATGTTATGTGCCCAGAGGTTCAATGTCTATAAAAGCTGATTCAAAGTTATTACATGAAACACTTATTAATACATTATCTGATGCTTTAGACATTGTTATATAGTCTATCTGACAGAACGTGCAGGGCCTTTTGAGACTTAATAGTACCCAAACAAAAATTATTTTATTAGCTTTACCCCTTAGCTTTTTTTTAACCATTATTACCATTGCGTATAAAAGTTCAGAAATTACAATGAGTAGCTTTGATGTAATACTTGTATAGCAATTTTAGTTTTTTTTTTGAAGAGGTTGTTTAATACTGGGTTAATCAAATGTCACGTATGCCCGTCTTTGTGTAGTTTGTCAAATGTCAAATTAGTTCAGATATCTGACTTCCATGGTCAAAATTTCTGTTACTGTGAATAGTTAAGTGAGTAAACAATGGTGACCTGATCTCCAAAAGGCATAAAATAAAAGACAAAGCACTCTATTCCAAATTATTGATGCAAAGTACAAAATAAGAAAACAACAGTATCATGCCAAGGTTGATGCACCAAATGGGATTCAAGCTCTCAGATAACTTTTATCAAGGTCTAAGACCTTTGCTAGAAAGGCAGATAAAAAACTGCTAGATTGCAAAAGACCTTCATGAAGATTCATCAGCCTCTGGAGTGGTGGTGCAATATTCTATTCTGCAACACCTGCACAGATATAATCATGGATTAGTCATGTGGTACAACTTTTCCTGTGTTCTCACCACAAACCTGAGCATCAGACATTTTCAATGGAAACAAGTCCTGTGGGCCAATAAAGATAAAATAGAACTTTTTGGCTGCAGTGAGGAAAGGTATGTTTTCGGGGGGGAAAGGATAGGAGCTTGTGAATGTCACAGAAGCTTTCGAAAATTCCCAAACAGGAACATTGATAATTTTTTAGCTCCTTCAAAACACATTTGCGAGCTGTGGTACCAGAATCAGAATCTCTGTATTTCGCCAAGTATGTTACACATACAAGGAATTTTACTTGGGGAGAGCAACACAAGTATGATATGCAACAACAAACACACAGACTGTTAACAAGTATTACACTAAGAGAGAAAATTACACTAAACAATAATACACAATACACTAATCAATACTTCCCAAAGTTACTAATTACCAACTGTACTACTGCGACCATGCAGAACATCCAAACTACCTATACACGCTAATTGGCCATTAAAACTGCCATCCCAGTGATAAAGCATAATGACGACAAATCAGAAAATAAAACCTTGAGGACTAGCACGTCTCCTCCAACATCCTGAGGCCAGCCACCACCTCTTTTGTGCTGACCAACATCACACTAGGAGTGATGTGGGGAGGAAGTGGCATCAACCCACCCTGAGAGTGCAAGGCCAATTGTGCTCTGTGGTACTCTGGCTGCTGATGGCAAGCAGCATGACCCAGGATTAACAGCACTTATTGTTGACAAAACATTGTATGATTCAGGTGTAAGTTGGTGTTTTGTCTAAATAGATCTATTACTTTTATGACTCTTTGGTGAGGAGGGGTGTGTGTGGTGATGGCGTAGTACAGGGCAGTTCAAAAAGTAAAAGACTGGATCATGCATACATAAGTTGTTTAAGGTGACAGAAAAGTGGTGTAGTTGTCTTCTTCCTTAGGCATGCAGAGAACTGATGACCCCTAGGTTCCTCTACACCCCTTAACACATCAGACCAGACCTAACAGAATGGCCTGGTCCAGTCTCTGCCCGATTGCATGCAAAAGTGTGAAAGCGGCATAGGCCCAGCTTCAGCTCAGCCGACTGCATCACAGTCATGCCTTCCTGCTCCCTCCACAACCGCACCACATCTGTTCCGTCTCCAGAAAGGGGAAATCAAACTTGTGCCTCTTCCAAAACAAATAACTTCAGAGGTGGAGCGGGATAGGGAGTTTGGAGTGTGTGGAGCAGTCTCTCCTCGTAACTGCACTCGCCGCTCCGCTGCCTCCATCTCTCCCAGCAGCTCAGCCGTCTGCCCCCGCCGAGCCTGCCTGCTAATTAAACATCCACGCCATCAGGCAGCCAGCTGCCGGGCCTCCCTCGAGGATGCCAATTAAGTCAGCAAAACATTTAGACTACAAAACTGTACAAGGGGAGCCATCGTACTACAGCAATCATTTGCACGAGTCCCTCGAGGCACCCGCACTGACCTCCCCGGCGGCCCCCCATCTGTGAGGTACTCGGGGAAATACCACCTATACGCGCACCGCGCACTCCCGAGGCCTGGACTTATGATCAGGAGTATATTAACATTAGATCAAAGTAATAATTATGTAATGGCAAGACTTGACACAAACGTTACCAGTCAGAGGCCCATGAATTATTCATTGCTTTCGCAAAGAGTGTATAAATAATTAATGGACAATGTAAACTGCTACTGGTTCAATTAGTGGTGGATGTTCAACACCTGTACTTAAATCTGACAAATGGCAGAAGAAAACACTGAGCATGGAGCGAACTGATGTGGTGATTCAGTAACAGCAAAATCCTTCAGGATGTTCAAGAATTAGGTCTGTGTTGATCCACAGCTTTATTACACAGTTAATCTAGAAAATCTCTGTGATTTGCTGAAAGGAGTGAAAGTAATCTGCTATCTTTATATTGAGGGCTTCTGCTTGGAGTCCTTAACATTTTACAGAACATATTTTGCAATTAAATCTAATTTAATTTAATCTATAGCAAATTATACTGTATGGACAAAAAGTATAGAGACACCTTCTTATTCGTTGTTTATTCTGAAATCAAGGCTATTAAAAGGTAAAGGTGCACGTATTTGTCACTGTACAGTGTGGACTGTACAGCGAAATGTGTCCTCCGCATTTAACCCATCTGGTAGTGAACACACACTCACACACACACACATGTGTTAGGGGCAGTGAGTACACACACACACCCAGAGCGGTGGGCAGCCAACTCCAGCACCCGGGGAGCAGAGAGGGTAAAGGGCCTTGCTCAAGGGCCCAACAGTGGCAGCTTGCCGAGCCCGGGAATCGAACCCACAACCCTGTTATCGATATCTCGGCGCTCTAACCGCTGAGCCACCACTGCCCCCCTTATAGCTTATACTGCCTGGTGAAGGCTTTCTACTAGCATTGTCGTAAGAATTTTATTACATTCAGCAACAAGAGTGTTATTGAGGTCAGGATGTTGGATGATCAGCACCCCACCTCATCCCCAACTCTTCCCTGAAGTATTGGATGGAGCACCATCATCCCAGAGAACACAGCTCCCCTGCTCCACAGCTCAGTGGAGCCTTCTAGCCTATGACTGGCATTAGGCATGATTCAATATGTTAATGACTATCTGCTATTCTATTGGCAATACTTCTTATAGGGACTAGACAAGTTGTGTGTGTGTGTATTTATACATCTGTGTCAGCAATGGGCACATCATAAAGTAGCTGAAATAGTGACCACAAGCATGAGTGCCGATTTTCCTACTCTATCACTCCTGCTAAACCTGGCTATTAGTTGAATCAGGTGCGCTTGTCAGGGTAAAACACAATAGTGTGTAGGATAGCGCATAGAAGAACCCCTTTTAGTACCTTAAAGAACCTTTCAGGGTCTCCTTCTTTAAAGAACCATATTGTACAGATGAGGTATGTGAGTGTGAGTTTAAAGAACATCCACAAAGTAAAGTTTAATGAACGTCCACATTATCAGAGCCAGGTTAAAATCCTCTGGTGGCCCTAGACAGTTGTGGTTCCAATCCCCACAAACTGTGCAAGCATAACACTCTTCTTGTTACACACATTTATCTATAGCAACACATGGCCAGGTATGCTGACGAGAAGGCGTCAGCTCACTCATTAAGATCACTAATGACTTAAGGCACACGTTAAAATGATGTTTCTGTAAATTTAGATGGCAGTCTGATATGGAACTTCTGAATCTATTCATAAGTTTTATGATTTATTGGAATAATTAAAAACTTAATTCTCTATCTGTGTGTCAGATGTGGCCATTCACAATGTAAGACATGTATACTGATTATTTTTCCTAGTCCCGTACTTCCAAGCCTGAAAACTATTTTGGAGCCTATATTCTGTAGATCATAGATACCAATCAGCTGGGCAATCCATTTCCAACAACTGACTTAGTGATGTTATAACAACAATGATTTGTTAAGGAGCCTCTAACAAAACTAGCTTTAGCAGAAAAGACCTCAAGTCAGGTTTTTTTGTGCCTCTAAAATGTAAAATCTATATCACTCAAGCAATATTTCCCTCTTATCACAGCCAGTGTTCTCCAATCATGTGCAAACCTCCTCAGCCTCAGCCAAGGGGCTGAAAGACAGAGTGACAGTGTGAGTAGCTAATTAAGACAGGATGTGTAAACGATCGTCTCATCTCCATCCCAGACCCCCCTGCTCCTGCTCTGGGCTCCTCTATCAGTGCTGATTAGCCGTGATTCATTTGGAAGTTAAACGAAGTTACCGCATGTAATCAGTGTCTCTTTTGAAAGATTGTCCATTATGTCAATACTAACTCTGTTTGGATTTCTTTAAGACAACATTGCCTCCAAGTGAGAGTTAGACAAGATGTCAGTGATGGAACAGAATGGGAGAGGGGAAGAAAATGAGTTAGCGAGAGCAAGGTAGCGTGCACTTTCTATGAATAGATGAGTGGGTTTTTGTGACATAATAGTCAGTCCTTAATGCACAATGAAGGTAACTGTTCCCTCACAAAAAAACAAGTAACACTTGTTTTATAAGGTGACATTTTTTTTGTGAGGTAACACTTGTTTTATGGGATAAGATTGGTGTTTGTGAGGTAACACTTGCTTTATGACGTATAACTTGGTATCTGTGAGGTAACACCTGTTTTTTGGGAGGTAACACTTGTTTTTTTGTGAGGTAATACTTGGCATTTGTGAGGTAAGACTTGTTTTGTGACGTATAACTTGGTATCGGTGAGGTAACACCTGTTTTTTGGGAGGTAACACTTGTTTTATGAGGTAACACCTGTTATTTGTGAGGTAACATTTGGTATTTGTAAGGTAACGCTTGATTTTCTTTAAGATTACACTTGGTTGGTAACGCATGCAAAGTTGGTTGGTTACACTTTATAAGGGTACGCACATAAGCATGGATTAAGGTATAGAAGGCAATCTTTTTTATAAACAGCTTTGGTAAGTATTTACAAGATAATATAAAATGTTCTATAAATAAAATTATATTGCCTTAATAGAAGGGGCCTTTAGCTATAGTGACAAATATTTGTTTTATTCATAACATTGTTATAAAGCTTTACTTCTATGTATAAAGCAGAGGACATAATGTAGGAATTATAAATAACTGGTAATTTTCCTACATATCTTCCTAAATACCAGTGGTAGACATGTTTTTTTCTCTAGGTACTCCAGAACCTCTCCTCCCAGAACACACATGGAAGGAAAATTCTTCATTTTGATGTCATCTACAGCTCCATCTGAAATGTCTTGTAATAAATGGAAGGCTGTGAAGCTGCATTGGAGCTAGCATATGAGAATAATTGCATACATTTAGCTTCATCTAAATGAGGTACACTATATGGACAAAAGTATTGACACCTGCTTATTCACTGTCTCTTCTGAAATGGTATTAAGTCAAAGGAATTAAAAAAAGAGTCTATCCTGCTTGTTGGAGTAACTGTCTCTACTATCCAGGGAAGACTTTCTACTAGATTTTGGAACATTGCTGTGAGAGTTTAATTCCATTCAGTGTTGATCACCACCCAACCTTATCCCTAACTCCCCAGCCTATCCCAAAAGTGTTGTATGGAAGACCATCATTCCAGAGAAGACAGTTCCACTGCTCTGCAGCTTAATGCTGGGGGCTTTATACATATCTAGCCCACACCTGGTATTAGGCATTAGGCCAGTAAGATCATGTTTATCTGCTTCACAGAGTCCTATTCTATTGGCAGTACTTCTCTACAGGGACTAGACAAACTGTGTGTGTGTGTGTTTATTTGCACATCTGCATCAGCAATGGGTGCATATAGTGTTTGTGTACAACATTTGTACATATAGTGTGTGTACATGTGTTTTTGGACACGTTAAAATCAGAACTCTAAGTAATATCTTAATAATCCCCCAAACGCTCTTTTGTTCTCCTGTATTGTGGCTGTATCTGATGACCTCACCGCTCTGACATTGGGGGCTGAGTGGCACTTTGGAGATGACGGCCGCTTTGTTAACAGCATGAATATCATCTCCATTTTATGCTTTTTAGAATGATCACTTCCAGCCAGTGTAATTGGGCAAGGCTGTCGCAGAGGAGTGAAGAGAGGTCAGCTAATTTAATGAACTGTGTGTAGGTCAGTGGAAATAAAAGAGACCTCATTCTGAAGCAGAGCATGGCGAGAAGCCACTCGGCATAACAATATGTACGAATTAAACAGCAACGGTGACTGTTTCTGACCTCAATCAGCTGGAGGTAGGAATGAATAAGAAATTGGATCTGTTGAAGAATTATCTACACTCAGTCTACAGCTGTAGTCTGTCTGCTCCCCGTTTACAGTACTATTTAGACAGAGACACATTTCTAGCCTCCGCACTACCACAACAAATTTGAATTGCAGTAATTTTTAATTTGCCTATTTGTAATTCTACAAATTGTAATTCTACAATTGGCTGATAAGCAGTTTCATGACCAGGTGTGGCCTGCTCCCTTACTATATCTATTATGATCTAATGTTGAATTTGCATTTGGTAGCTATTCATGGGAACTTTCCATATGTGATCCAAAGGAGGTGTTGATGCAAGTCAAGGAGGTAAAAAAAATTCAAAATGGTAGGAGTGTCAACAGTTATATCAAAAAGAACTACATAAGCTTAGCAACACCAAACGGCCTGGAAAACCACAGAAGGTAAGTAAAGTCACTGAAGGCAGAATTAATCATTCTTCAGTTATCAAGTAATAGGAGTAAGGAGTGCTGGGAGTTTTGTGCTTAACAATTTAAACAGACTATTCCAAGACTATTTTTGCTGTTTTCCCAAAAGAAGGCCGATTTGTTTTAGATTATTATTTGAACAGCTTTTCTGCAGTCTTCTGCAGGTTTGTTTAAAAAAGTCCATGATCCCAATAATGAACGAGCTCGCTGATAAAAAAAAAATATATATATATCAGGATTTTTCCACACAAAGAGTCTACATCAGCTTGATATGTTAAAATGCAGAAATGTTTTTTCTCTCTAAACCAAATATGAATATTTTTAAGTGAGCTAAAGAACTAACAAAATGTCAATGTTTGGGGCAACTGTATATCTTTAAAAGGGATTATTTCATTCAAAGAAGGCATATTAGTTTCTAGAAATTAGAAAATACATACTGATTTAGTGTTAAAGTATTAGTCTTATTCCATTGATTTATTTTGTAACAAAAGGGTTCAGTTTTTGAATTGTCTAATTAGGATTCTGTTTTAGTGAAATCTAGGTAGATATGTCAAGCAAAAGATTAGAATCAGATTAGGCACTTGTAGTTGATGTACAATGGGTGGGACCAATTTCATGAGAAGCCTTTTGGAAGTCTTCGCCCAACCAGGATTTAGTCAGTTGCTACAAATGAAGAACAGTATCATCAGCTCTGGCTCAGGGTTCTTTATTGAAGGAGTCATTGTTAAACTGTAAATCACCATGTTAAGTAAATGGCGACATCTGCAACGTATATATGTGTCAATGTCTGCAATGTTTTCTACAAGGTATATCTGTGTTTAATCTACAATATTCAAAATAGGCCTCAGCTCTTTGTCACTAACTTAGCACAAACACAATGTAGTACTAAAATCCCATAGAGAGCTTAACCATGATGTAGAGGTGGTGTTTGGCTTCTTTTCCTTTTAAAGAGTTTTGACATTTATGGCCCAAAGTGAAGGCATAGGTCAAATAGTCACGACTCACCACTCCATATGTGTTTCTGTATATAGATGCATGTCTGTATAGGTTCTAAACACAGAACCCAGAAATGCACAGTACAGCTTATATTAGTGCAACAGTTCTAAACACCAGGAATACTGCAGGGATGACTTTTAAAGCCATTCCTTTTTTTGGTTTTGGAAGCAGTGAAAAAATAAATGGCAATATCTCCTTAGTTGTAATTTTCTTGTCAGTGTTAAATTTCCTACAACCTTATCTTTGTTTTCCCAAAACATCAGTCTTGATGGGCACATGCACACACACACACACCCGGGCACACACACACACACACACACACACACACACACGTGTAATGATGAGTTTTATGAATATCCACAAACTGCATCTTGAGTGAAAATCACACAAACTAATGAGATCCTTTCTTTACAATGAGCAACATTAATATATATGTAAATTAGCAGAGAGAACGAGCTGTCATTGCTATATTGCATTGCCTCTCTCTCTCTCTCTCTCTCTCTCTCTCTCTCTCCCTCACACTTCTCGCACTGCCTCTCTTTCCTGAACACTGGCTTGTTTATAATGCTTCCCTGTTCTACCCGCATCAATTTGTCCTGCATCCATTAACCTAAATGTAAAGATTTCTTTGAGGTTTCCCGAAGGCACCCTAATCACAGTGTGCTTCCTTCCTACATTTATCACCTTCAGATCTTTAATTCCTGGACAGTTAGATGGAGAAGAGCCACATGGTTTGTCTTGGCCTGGTCATTAAGTTTATGATGGATCTGGGAATACAAATGTCTTTTTTAACCAGACATTCAGGGTCTTGTTGATGTTGCATGATGTGATCTGCTTTAATCTATTGTTCAGAACTGATCTGTTCAGATTTGGGTTGATGGGTTCAGCTCTGCATTTGCAGCTTCACTGAGGGTCATTCTGCACAGGCAGTGTGACTGTTCCTGGGTCGGTCAGCGAGTGGCACCAGCATCAGTGTGTAGAGGGCAGCTATAAGGACGGGGGGCTGGGTCTGAGGGCTGTAGGTCGGCTGTTCAAAGCAAACTCTGTGCATTGTTGGGCAGCTGAGGATTAGGTCTCTCCAGCCCTGCAGAATTTGCCTTCTAATTAAAAGGGATAAAGAGGTAGGAAAATAGTGCCGCACTGTTGGGCGGGTGAGAAAGGGAAGGGGGTGAGAGGTGGGTTTAGAAACACACTGCTTGTAAGAGTATTTACCGGCTCAGCAGTATAGGGCATATGGTAGATACAAAGATACAATGCAGTGTGGCCTTTAGGGTTTCTTCTGTTATTATTGTGCTAGCACAACCCTACCTCTTCAGAAAAAAAGAGCAATGCGGTTTTGTACGGTCTGGAAACAAGTCATTCTAGTTAGTAAGAAGCCATAACCATTAATCACTGGTTTTGTGGAAAGGCTAAATCTGCAGACCCCTTGACTCCTCTGGACTGAAGATACCAAAGTTTAAGACGGGTTCCTAAACCTTTTAATAGGATTTGGGGTTCCAAACTCTACAATAAAGACATGAGGTTATTCAGAACCTGCCATTTGAACCTGTCAAATTATAAAATAACTGAAGAAAGAAGGCTCCTGGTTCTAGGTTTGGGTGTACAGTTTTGAAAACAACTTTGATTAGGATACATCTATGTTATGTCCCAAATGGCGCAATCTAGCAAGATTGAGCAACAATAACCTTTTATTAAATAATGTTAAATGAAACTGCCCATAGCTGTGCTAATGTAGCTTTGTGCAAGTACTTGTACCCTTTAGCCAGAGCATCATAAACCACCATGAAAACGAACACTTTATTAAATATATTCCTAATGTACTTTCAATTTGGGTATTTTTTGCTGTTACTTTTAGGTATTTTGGCAAAGTACTCAGGTGTTCACTGAGTGTTACAGTTCTTCTGTAAATCTGCAGACCTGTTGACTCTTCTGGGCTAAAATGTCTAAAGTGTAATGAATAAATAGATGTTCTGATTAATGTTCTATCTCATAGACAGTCTTAACATATATGGTTGTAGGCTAGGACATAAAAGTTTAACATTATGTGGGGGTTCTTCAGGGTGTATGAAGTTTCTTCATGTTAATGTGCCTTTAAAGAGTAATTTATTGAAAGGTTCTTGAGGGAATTAAAGGTGATTCTTCGATTATTTAGATTCAAAGAAAAGAGTAGCAGCTATAATTAAACCAGAAACTGCAGTAGGTGGACCATAGTAGAGACAATTCATGGCCGTCTCAAAAGCTCGGGTCAGCACCTCTAGTCCAGTCTGGCAGGGGTACTTAGCAGTGGGTCCATGCCCACAGGGGACTCTATGTCCTGGGGGTGTTTTTGTTTAAATCCCCCCCTCTCCTCCTCCAGTCCTACCCTTCTCGTCAGCTCACTGTTGGCTTGGAAGCCCATCCCCAGGCATGGGGTCTGCCTCGCCCTCCAGGGGTCCCACAAACAAATGCCCCATGCTATAAGCCTCCACAGCAGCTCCGATTCTCCACAGAGACCCAGGAGGTTAACGACGTAGCAGTGGAAAACATGACCCCCTCCACCTCCTTATTCTCTATCTCCACCTCCCTCGCAATCTGCAGCATTCACTCACCCTCATCAAGCCCTTTGTTAAGGAACAGGTTAAGCCATGCGCTCCAATCTTCTACCTGGAAAGTTTTGCTTATAGAGTTTTTACTGTTTTAAACATCACCCAGCGAATATGCCAAGATGGATTCTGTCAGAAAATGACACATCTCTCTCTCTCTCTCTCTCTCTCGAGCATGTCTGAGATTGCAAATTAGGTAAGCATGACCACAAAACAACCAGCGCTTCAGACGCAGAATTAAGTGATGCCCAAGAGATGAAAATGCAGTTTGACACTCCATTGATGTGGTGATCTAAAAAGGGGAGAGCCTGTCTTTATCTAATTACTGGAGATAAATAGTAAGGCAACTTCGCTTGATGATTATAGCATGTCGCCATTTTGGCGCTTGCATTCACAATTAACCTTTCTCATTTGGTGATTTGCAACACAGGCAAATCCTGTTATCAGCAAATATAGCACATGGCTCATAGACACTCAGCTCCACCACCAAACAACAGCGAGAATGGTGTTTATGGGCCATAACGAGAACAACAAAACAAACAGAGGCTAGATCCGCCCAGTACACAGAGCGCAGCTAGTAATACTGCTATCCTAGTCAACAGTCAACAGACATGGAGAGAGAACCCTGTGCTGCTCATTTAGAAGTCATTGTTAAAGACAAATCCTGGTTACCTCACTTGTCTTCACTTCATGTATATTCACAATAGTGGGGGATGCTTTGGGCACAGCCTTCTATTCAGGTTCTAGTGACCCAAATTTCCATCAGAAACCATTTTAAAACTGTATAGCTGTCACTTCTGTTTCCACATGTCCAGCATTACTGATTTGAGTTCTGTAGTAGTGAAGGTAAAGATTCACTGTGCTCTGAATTCAATTAGGAAATGACTGCCATATAGTGTTGCAATGGTTTCTGAGGGAAACATGCTTCAGCAGTTCCTTAAACTTTACTAGTTAACAATCTTAAGACTTACTTATGGAATCCTAAGAGTGCAGAATTTAATAATGGACCCATATGCAGATTGTTGTTGTTGCACAAAGGCCTTATATATCCATTCTTTTTTACATTTGTCACTTTATAAAACATTTGAATGGACAAATAGAAATGCTCTAAAATGACTATGAATAAAATCTTTTTACATTGACTTCCATTGAAAGTTGAGAAGGTTTCCTTCTCCTGAAAAATTGCAAGATTTTATCTCAATAGCGATGAGATCCTTAAAAAATGGTTCTTCTGTGGTTCTATACTAAAGGGAAAGATTATATTCAGACCTGTGAACAGTCAAAAAGACTATTTAATTGCATAAGTCAAATAGTCAAATGGTTCTTTTCTATGTGTGTGAACCTCTCGATAATGTCAAAGACCATTTTTGGTACCATGTAGAACCCTATGTAGCCAACTGTAGAGTCTAAGGGGTTAACCTCACATATAAAGAACTTGGTTCTTCCAGTGATACTAGACGTAGCCCACCACTTGATGGCAGTAACTGAAATTACTCATTGCTTCTTTGTTGTTTAACGCATTATGCCAGTGGATCGCTGCCAGTGGATTGCTCCTCGCGTGACCTCCTCTGTGCTTCCACTGGGGCCGAGTGTGATATTCTCGGGGCCCACATCCCACCCAAACTCTCGCGCTTTGGCAAACATCCCACTCACATTGTGCACAATCATGAAGGCCTGCTACTGTTGCCATGGGGATACGGTAAGCTTGTGTAGGACTTGGAGGTTGGGGCTGTCAGCCCTAATAGCATACACAGCAGAGGAGGAGAAGCTGTGCTGGATTAGATGATGTCTATGGGGAAGACTAAGACGAGTACAAGAAGAACAATGGATACGTGGAGAAGGAGTGAGGCAGGTCTGCTGGCACATCAGAATAAAGAAGGTAGCCCCAAAGGGCAGAAATGTCAAAGCAAAAAATGAAGGTTAAGGAACTCTGAGGGACCAGTGTGTGTTACACAAGGTAAATCAAAGGACAGGATTAGATGCTTAGTCTCTCTGCCAAAACTGTTTTTATTTTGATATTATGCCTGTCACGTGAAATCCTTGTAGCCACATTGGAATATTTTTTTCGTATTGACTTCCATTGGATGTTGTAGATACAAGGTTTTGGCATGACTGTAACAATATGCTCCGTTATACAGAGATTCCAAATGGTTCTTTGCTTGCCTAATTGGTTCGTCATATGCATATAAATTGTTATTTATATTGTTATAGAGAGTATTTTAAAAAGGATTCTATACAAGCAAAAATAGATCCACTGTTATAAGTTAGTACTACATTTTTTACCAGGATTTTTTAGTAGTACATAAAACTATGTCAGCTCAATGTAATTAGAGAACCACTCTAGTTGTGCCAAATCTGCCCCACAATGATATGTTTGTTTTATAGTACTTTATTTAATATATAGCATAAATTATTATTATTATGGTTATTAGTGTTATTTTTGCTGTTCTGTCTGTTGGCATTATCGTGTAATTGCCAGCCTGATGTATACATAGTTCTTTAAATAGCCTTTTACCAAAGGGTTTTCAATTTTCTTGCTAGTAATAGAACCTTCTTTGGCACTATACAGAAGCCCTCTCTTCAGAGAGTGCAGCAGTGACACAGCGATATCTGTTGCACAAAGTAAGCCCAGGCACAATATGACATCACAGCCTAATCACTCACACACACTACAGAGGTTGCTGTGGTGGGGCAGATCGATTAGGGAAGGCTTTTTTTCTGAGGTTTGGGTCTGGGCCATTGGTTGGCAAGCTGATTTAGCAAGGCTCCAGTTGGTCCACTGGGGGCTGGCTGAGTGATGGGGGAGGAGGGGCCAGGACCAGTCTGGCCCCGGTGAGGAGGGGGGGATCTGGTGGGAATGGCGGAGGGGTGCTGGATTGGGGCCCAGAGTGGTGACTGCCTGTCTGTCCAGGCGCTGGGCCACTCCAGCCTGCTCCTCCAGGCTTCTACCCCTGAGTGGGCATTTCAAAGGGATATGCCTGGCCTCTCTCTTTCAGTCACACTTTTGCCCTTACTCACTCGCTCCAACTCACTTGCCTCTCTCTCTTTCTCTCTCTCTTACACACACACTAGCTCGACCATATTGTCATGCTCATCTTCGCCTATGCACCATCACCCTTTCTGCCCAATTCATCAGAGTCCTAGCAAACTCACTGTGGCGTGAGAGTGGCAGTGAACGAGAGAGAAAAAGAGAGAGAGGGCGACTGAGAGTTGGAGAGAGGGGAGGGAGTTGTAGTGCTACACTGGACCCATCTGCCCGATGTCTTCCCCTGCTGTGGAGCATGATGTTGCACCATGACTCGATGGGCTCCACCGTGGTGCAGACCATTATGCTGCTGCTTTATTGAACTGGGGCCCCATAAGCTCCACAGCCGGGACCATGATGCCTCCAGAGCTACCGAATCAGGCTTGTCCTCCCAGCACTTTCAAATGTTGTACATACCCCAGTTACAAAGACTGTAGCATTGGTAAGATATGTTACGTTATTGGATAGGCTTATTATTATCATTGTTGCTGTTATTGATGACATGGAAGATTTACTTATATTTTCAAGAAATTCTCCCCAAAATACGCCAACAACTTCTACAATGGCCAGAATCTGAACCCCATGCTTTGTACCAGACATTAAGGAAAATCATTCTGCTCCAATCTGCAAAAAAAAAATGAGTTCTTAAGCTGCAACTGCTTTGACCACTCTATCCACCCATTCACTGTCAGCTCCTGAGCCGTGTATCCTCCATGAGCAGCACCAGCCATTAACAGAACTCCCCCATCTTTTCCTCGTTTTCCGCCTGGCATTTTCCTGGCAGTGGGTCCACTCAAATTCCTGCATCCCTGTCGCCAGCCGTGAGGCGCTGGCCACAGAGGCTTCTCAGAGTCTTCCCACCCCCAACACATGCGCACACACACACACACACACACACACACACTGTGCCCTATCCCAGGCTGCAGCTCCATCAGATTCTGCATTCCATTCAGATGTGCTTGGTTCCTCTCAGCAACCAGGAGAGTAAACCAAGCTGTGACCTGTACTGTAATGTTAAAATGATCCACTGAAAGACTTCCACTCTGGGAAGTGTTACATTCTAGATGATGTGACACCATGACTTCCAGAGAATCTAGCAGAGGGACTATGTAACTGTGTAGTGTGTCAGATGAATAGACAGCCTGTAGAAGTTCATCAATTTTGTTAATTTGGTAAAACAAAAATTAAAAAAAGAATACTCATGTTGAATGTGTAAACACTGCAGCACTGCACTGAAACTGGACTGTTAATACTCTTAACTGTGACAATAATTATGAATTTTAAAATGTTGCAAAAAGATTAATTCAACAATGAACGAATGCCTTAAAACCCTTCAGCACAAGCCAAACTAACCAACCCAAGATGGGGATTAAATCCATTTAGTGAAGTTAGCTTTAGGGTACATTTGTTTTAAAGTTTCTAGAGCTGAGGTCAAGTAGTATAATAGTAGTATAATACTCAAACAGATGTTCATCTTTTATCATTCTCAATCAGGGTCAAAACGCCACTCTAGACCAAAATGAATGATGCCACTTTTTTCAGTTGTGTGCAGCAAAACACAACTACACCATTAAAATGAAGGTTATTCAAATGTTTGTTTGTTTGTTTTTTTAGTATCATAAAGTGCACTGGGCCTAATTGATGAATATTTCCCTAATAATTTTCTTAAATTTATTCTTCACAAACAAATGCCTACAAATGTCTTTTAGTCTTCAGTCAAATAAGAAATAAGAAAGCCTCAATAAAAAAGCATTAGAGTATGTCAGAATCGTTGTGAAAACTGTGCTTTTGGGGTTTTTAAGAAGTACTTTCTTCTTAAGAACAGATGGTGAGTAAGGCCCCGTGTTTGTAAAAGAGATATGTGAGTGTAAAGAACCTTTACAGCAAGTGGAGGTTCTCTTTTGTGAGCATGGCTATTTATGGAACCAAAAGTGGTTCTAAGAACCTTTTGAAACACCTTTATTTTTAGGAGTGCAGACGTCCTGATTAAATGAAAATTGCTTGGGTCATTTTCCTTTGATTAAAAGCTATGCAGCAGAGTAGGTCGGAGTCATTTCAGAGTGAATGCAGTGGAGAAAACACTTCAGGGAAAATGAGGTTAGATTAGCCAGTTTAAGCACTGTCACTGCTTCTCTGTCAATAACCTGTAAGTAAGACATACGCTACAATCTGGCTCCCTGTTGGCACACAATACTGTCTTACTGACAGATAAGTGAGATAAGTGTGTGTGTGCCTGCATTTGTGTGGGTGTGTATGTGTGTGTGTAGACTCCACACTGTCTGCTTATCTTGGCCTATTCCCTCTCCAGAGGAGAAAGAGAGAGATGGAGAGATCACACTGATGAGTGTCTGGGTGTCGTTTTATCATTGCTGGACAGCTCACCAAGCTTCAGGAGCCAGTTCGACGCCTCCTTACAAACACACACACACACACACACACACACACACATGCGCCACACAAACACACACTCCGTAGGGCCTTGTGTTTACTCTCCTAATTGGAGGGGAGGGTTCCAGTTGATGGACAAGCCCTCAGAGATCCCCAACTGCTCAGAGCGGCTGGCAGCCTGAGGCTGGGAGAACGGAGGAGCGCAGGCTGGGAACGGGACGGACACGGCAGGAACAGTGGGGGGGACACGGTGGGGACAGGGTGGGAACGTAATGGAAACGTCCAAGTGTCAGGAGGGGAGTCCCGACAGACAACATCCACCAGCCGAAAGAGATATTAAAGAGTTGAGAGGAATTGGCAGTGTCAGGATCAGTGCAGATGTGTGTGTGTGTGTGTGTGTGTGAGAGAGAGAGCAAGGTTCAAGCAAGGGAGAAAACAAAAAGGACAAAAATGGAGACATTTTTATTGGACCAAAGTGATATACACTGCTATTACACTGTTACTACATATAGGGAGATATAGGGAGTTAGACAGAGATATTTATATATATTTGTGTGTGTGTGTCTGTGTGTGTGTACCATGCTCTGACAAGGTATGAAAACAGCTATATTTGAAATATTTCTCCTGTAATTTAATTTGCAAATACTTTAAACTCTCCATATCTCTGAAATCCTCTTCACACATTTAGACATTTGGGCTTTAGGATCTCCCCTTTGAATACTAGCCTAATGCCAAACATTTACACCTGCGGGTAGAGAGAGGGAGCGAGAAGAAATTGTGTGTGTGTGTGTGTGTGTGGGTATATTTTGGAGACTGATGGAGGGTCTGCGAGCACGAGTGCCAGAGTGTCACTCAAAACAAAGTGGGGTTTGGACAGGGCACAAACAAGGAATGCTCAACCCACATGGGGGCTCGTCCTCAGCTCATACGCTTTTCACACTGGATGGAGGGTTAATTATATCACATAATTAAAAGCACAATGGTGTGGCTTTATGTGTGTGTGTGTGTGTGTGTGTGTGAATTCACAATGTGAGTCTGCCTTAGGGAAAATAGATGATGCTGATAAAATGCATCGTTTTGTGTTTTTCCGGGTTTTAAATCAAATAAAGAAATGAGGATGAAGAAAACTCCTGAAACTTTACCTTCAGCTTTTACGGGATATTTACAGTTATTCTCAGCCAGCTCTGTTGCCACTCTTTTCCTCCAGAGCTTGTGGGATATTTTTTCCCCATAATGAGCCAACAACGAAATTAGAAATGAAGTGATGACCATGTCTATACGTCATGGGCTTATCATTTCTAAGCCTTAGAGTTTGGTTTCTGCATTTCCGAACCTCTGGAGAGTGAATGAAATCTCCTACCTTCAGTATGGTGCTATTTCACATCTGTAAACCCACTAGAGTGTACCTTTAAATGAGATGAAGGTACAGTAAAAATGCTTTCTTTAATTAGCATTTTCTGTCAGACAACCTGGGTGTTTGCATGTGTTGTTGCGTGGGTGTCTTAAAGGGCACATGCACTGTATACATACACACCTCTACCTCTAAGGTCGAAGCAGAAGAAAGAACATATGACCACAGACATAAATAGCCATTTCTTGTGCTCACTTGGTGAATTTATTATGGGGATTTCACACAAAATCTCACAATGTAACATTTCTTAAACGTGATCTCAGGGCCTCGCACACTACAATTCAAATCCAGGGGTTTACCAAATATGCCTGAACAAATCCAGCCCTCTGAGCTCCTGTGCCTTTGAACTCGGAGAGAAGGGTGATCTCCACACTGCAGGGCAGGTTCTACCACACACACCACCCTCACACACTTACTCTTACACAGCACAGCAAGAAGGACCAGCCCTGAGAGAGAGGAAGAGGGTTATGGGTTTACTATCACTACTACTGCTATCATAACTGCTACTGTTACTACATTACTACTAATTCTAACATTACTACTGTTACTATTACTAACAATAACCAGCATCATCAACTTATTATTATTTGACATTGTAAGCATTACAACAACTACCACAATTTTTATTATTATTATTATTATTTTATTATTATTATTATTGTTGTTGTTGTGGTTGTTGTTGTTGTTTTTGTTGTTGTTAATGTTGTTATTAGCTGTTATTACAGTCATAAAGATCACTCTGGAACAAGTAAGTGCATGTGTGTGTGTCTTTATGTGTACACCCTTGTCTGTAAAATGAAGGGCTGACTTTACCTCCTCACACTGATGATATGAAGTGCAGACTGTGTTTTAATTGAATGTGTTTGTTTGTCGCTTGGCTCCTGTGCAAACAGCAGACAAACAATTACTGTAGTAATTAATAACACTGCACATTAACATTGCAGCACCCACACCCTCTACACCCTCTCACTGCTGCCTCCCTCATGGGACCAAAAGTCACCTACAGTGTATTATAGCTGCTACACACTTTCTCTCATTTAGAAATGTGACTGTGGAGAATTTGGCAAGAAACTGTCCAGCGAGACTGAGGTTGATATCCTATTTTCTATGAACTTGCTAAAAATGTTTAAATAAAGATAACAGATGATGATATCTCTATGTATTATTTAATGAACCAAAACACGTTATGGTGCTTTTTATATACTATATAGGCTACACAGTCACATAGTCACATAGTCACGTGTTATGTACACAGATTTGCTTTTGCTTTTTTTTTTTTTTTTTTTTACAGGAAATGTAAAGGCATTGTTCACTGAAATGGCATTTTATTTCTTATTGTGTAAAATCTGCTAAATAAGCACATCAGTACCTAAACAGCTAACTGTAATTAGGAGCTGTATGCAGCCTAATTATACCCCCACACATCATCACTGTTCGATAAGGAGGTGCTTCGGCACACAGTGAGGTTCATTACGTTTGTAAGTCAGAGTACTATCACACCAGTAACTCTCCTGAGCTGCAGACTGTTCAACAGACATCTTACCAGGTTAAAATAAACGTAACCTCTCTCTCTCTTTCTCCCTCCGTCCCTCTTTCTCCCCCCCTCTCTCTCTCTCTTTCTCGCTGCTGTGTTACACAGTGTTGGGAAACGCTCCTGCTCTTCTGCCCTGTGGCCGTGACGCGTATCATTTAACCCGGTTTAAGTTGCTCGCGGTTCTCGTATACCTCACGGGCCGCGAGGGAAATTAGGAATGTCAATAAGGATCAAACGGGCTCTTTTATTCACACTAATTACTGTGTGCAAATACACCTTCACGTTCAAGTGCTTCTCTCATTAAACCCGCGCGCTCTGATACCACATTTCAGCTCCTCACAATTATGATACATTCAGGGAAATGCAGCGCGAGACCGCCGCAGAACCACAGCAGACCAGTGTGGCCAGTGTCCAGGAATCCGGTAGCCCATCATTGCCCAAAGGTCAACGCGGGTGACCATTTCAGGACTGGTTAATGGGTACCAGAAGCTTTGATTGATAAGAGTTCATTCGAATCCGGCTGTTTTGTTCATTTGTATTTGGTGGATCTGCAGTTGGTGAGTGTACATATGATGATGAGACAGCTCGCATACATCCCGGGTTATTGGGAATATTCATATCATAATTTCATTTGCAAATACCTTAACCTCTCCATATCTCTGAAATCCTCTTCACACATTTAGACAGTTGGGCTTTACGATCTCCCCTTTGAATACTAGCCTAATGCCAAACATTTACACCTGCGGGGAGAGGGAGAGATTAGGGCCTTTAGAAGTGTCAGTGTGTGTGAGATAGTTAGGGCAGTCTGATACAGAGAGTCAGGGCTGAACAGATAAATAGATGGGCGTGTTTATAACCAGCTCGAGGGAAAACTTTTGGATAGCTCTAAAACAAAAAGAGCTACCCGGCTTAAATACAGCACTGTACCTCACTGTGATCATCACACCTGCTATTTATATTATTAGTTGAACCTCTAATTGCCGGTGTTAAGATAATAATTACAATAATATTAATAATGGCAATAAAAAACAATAATAACAACAATAATAATAATACTATTTATTGTTATTATTATTATTATTAGTAGTAGTAGTAGTAGTAGTATTAATAGTATTATTGAGTTCTAATTGTATTATTGTTGAACATGGACGCCAAAGGTAATGTTAATTATCCATACATGCATTTGGTAATAACAATATTGTATTATAATAACACTAATTATTCTTGGTGTTGTTATTATTACTACTATTCTATATCTATATTGTTATTAATAATAATTATTATTATTAGTAGTAGTATTAGTAGTAGTTGTAGTAGTATATATATATTATTTATAATATAATTTAATAAACATAACATTTTTATTAGCGTTGTTAATAATATTATTGTTTATATTGTTGTTATTATTATTAGTAGTAGTAGTATTTAATTCTACAACAATTTGGAAATACTTATTGAGGGACTTTTACCGTATACTGACGTATGAGCTATGTAAAGTTATTAGAAGGACAGATAAAGTAAATGTGTGTGTGTGTGTGTGTGTGTGTGTATGTGTGTGTGTTTTGGAGTGATGAAGCTCTCTCTGTTCTTCTGCTGGGTTCTGGATCTAACCCTCAGCGCCTGCAGCAGCTCAATCCCCTCCGGAGCGCGCGCGCGTTTAGCGTTTGATAAATAATTTAGCAATTTAAAGAGCGCGAGGCGAAGCTGCGCGAGATCCCCGAGATAAAGGCGCGGGCTTCGACACTGCTGGAATGGAGCACGGCGCGCGCGCCATCTTCACAAATAACACAACATAGAAATAACAAAATAATATTAATAATATTAATAATAATGAGTAATGTGTTTTCTGACTCGACTGTGCACAAGATTCCAAAGCCAGTGTTCACCTATAAATCAGCTGATTTCTGTTTAAAATGATGAAGTGTAGAATTAGTTTAGCTGGTGTTCACTATTGCTCCAGTACTAAAGTACTAGCGATAAAGACGCAAACACAGACTAGCACAGTGTTCTTCTGCTGCTTCAGCCGCACTGCTTCACTGTATCACTAAAATTTCCCAAGATTTTCACTGACCCAAACAAAACACTTGTGTTCTCCCTATCAGCTCTATTGGCCTGCTCACTGCTCAAATCATCAAATCACACTCACAAAGTTGTGATGCTCCAGAATGCAAATATATCTCATCATGATTGGTTTTAGTATCATGTCATCCATAACCTCAACAAAACGGTTCAAACACTGCAGTCTCTGATCAACGCAGGAAAGACGATGAGGAGCGAGCATCACCGAAAAGCTTGATTATCCTTCTGGGCGAATGAAATTAATACTAGAATTACTGCTAGAATTGACGAGTTTTACTGTGACTTTACACCAGCAATGAATCGATACTGGTTTAATATTTGACTTTAATAATAATACTCAAATACTCGTTTTGACAATCATTACAGTGAATAATACATTTCTTTATTACAGTAAATGCAGTATATTATTATTATTATTATTATTATTATTATTATTATTATCATTTTGTTGTAATGGGAAGTCTATATAACGTTTAATTGCAATAATAATGGAAGTATATATAATAATATATAGATTAATATAATATATGTATATATATAATAAAGTTACTATATATTACATATATATTTTATCTAAAATCGATCACGTGAAACATATTATCTGCTCTATTTTAAAACATGTTAAAAGTAAAAACAAGTCAATTTGTTAGCAGAAGTGGTGTAAACACAAAAATCCATGTATACTCACCAGGATCCAGCAAGTGCCTAAATCATTGGCAGATCACAGACACATACAGCAATAACACACTTAATATAATTTGTATTCATACATAAATAAATTCTTCTTTTCTTCTTTTTTTTAATGAACGTTACCTGTTCACTGCAGGCTGGGTCGTGCTGATCGTCCTCTGTGTATGTACTATGTCTTTCAGGACATGTTTAAAAACACGGACTAAACTCTTTCACTATAGTCGTCCTCTCTTCCACGCACAGGAGTCCCGGGTGCATGCTCGTAAATAAAAACACACGCAGTGTTGAATGTGCGCTGCCCCGCTGCCTGCTGCTCTCCTCTCCTCTCCCGCTCCTCTAGCTTGTCTTATAAAAGGCCTTAATCTAGCCCTGTGGCTCTGCTCTCCAATCATCTCTGCTTACAGTTCGGTGTATCAACTTGAGCACTCGCAGTCTGAACGTCATGTGGACGAGAGGACAGTTTTTAAAGCATTAAGTCCCCCTAAATCCCCTCGGCTACGCAGCAGAATGCAGGAGGACTCTGCGCATAAGCGTGTGTATTCATCGTTTGCGTTTTCCCCCCTTTCACCCCGGCGTTTATACACGCTCTCAGGGATAAAGAGGGGCTGAGTCTGCTGGCCTTTTTTCCCTCTTACTCTGGATTGATAATTATGCCTGAGATTAAGGCCATACTCTCTGTCGGCACCTTTAGCTTACAGTGGAGTGAGGAAAGCGATTCACTGAATCAATAAAAGAGCCGCGTTTATTCTTTCACCACACATCTCCTGTGGAAGTGAAGTTGGGGTGGATTCGTGTGAGACAGGTGAAACTTTATTTTACCTGAGTCGTGTGTGGAAACGGGACGGAGACTGAAAATCTCGTTCTCGCGCTGCTCGGCTTGCGGACACCAGCGCACAGTGCACCCAGGCCTTGCTCTCATTGGTTGAAGAGTTTGCGTCAAAAAAGGGAAAAAAAGAAAAAGTAACTCGCGACATTTGTTTCCCCCGCGAGAGCGACCGACTCCAGTCGCGAGCCTCATCATTGGCCAGCGCATCCCGCGAATCACGCGCGAGCAACTTCGCCCAGAAGGAGCAGCGATTTATAACCGTACGGACTTTAATCTCTCTAAAGACTCCACACACATTGTCCAGTTTTGTGCACGAGCTGGGGCTTTTGAAGTGTTTGGCGCTGCTCGGCTGACGGCTGTGTGTGTATTTCTATCGGTTAGAATGAAAACGGTTTCTTTTTAAAAATTTAAGGTTTAACAATCGGATGTAAAAAAAAACTATCGGACGGATCTTCTGTCTCTGAACTGCAGAACGCCACAGAGTGGTTCAGTAAGTAGCTCAGCTTTCTCTGATCATTTAGCTTCACTGGTTCATGTATTATCACTACAATCAGCCTGTCAGAATTTTTTATGATTAAAATAATACTATTATTATCGACCTTTTTATTATAGTGTTTATATACATTAGCTTGCAATTGTTATTATTATTATTATTATTCATAATAATAATAGTAGTAGTAGTAGTTTTGTTATTAGTATTATTAAGCCCGTATTGACCCTTATAAACAACATTACGATTTGTTTGCCTCACTCAGTCATCGATGCTTCTACTAAACTTGTCCTCCAAACTTGAGGCGACCGTTTGACTCTGTTTAATGTGGGAGTATCAGCTGATTCTTCTGCTAACTGTCAGTTTTGTTCGTCTGAACTCCAACTGGGGGTGCAGAATTCAGAGAGACCACCACCCCACTTGTGTAAAGTTGTTTTCCCTCCCGCCTCAGTGTGAGCTCTGGACTGGGGCGAAGTGAAGACAAAGGGAGATGATTAGAGAGAGAAAGAGAGCCATCCGCGAAAACACAACAGTGTAAATAAGACACCGTATAAACACACTACTGGCGTTTTAAATATTAACCGCGTTGTGTTCCGCGTGTTAGGCCACGTTTACCTAATACGGGTTGGTTGGTTTTGTGTAGGCTGGAGAGGAATCATGTGTTAGATGTCCTGCTGCTTTGGGCCTATTGTTATTTCACTCATTTATCTAATTTAGCGCGGTTACGGCGATGCGAGATAAATAGCCCGAACAGAAATATTTAGTTGGGCTAATAAGGTCAAATTATTTAGCACGGAACAAGGCTAATATGAAGCACGAGTGTGTTGGAGTGTGTGTGCGTGTGTGTGTGAGAGAGAGATTTGTCGTCCCGCACTGAATCAATGAGGCCAAATGTTCAGCTGAAGGGTAGCGTCCAGTAATTAGGGGAGCGCGTGCCATCCGGATTATCTCGTTAATTTATCAACAAAAACATTTATCATAATTAATTCTTGGATGAGGTAATTACTATTGAGCGCTTGTGCAACTGGTAGACGAGGCATACTTTAAGTGACAGATTGAGGGGGAAAACCGTTAGATATTAAAAAAACACCCCAGCCCCTTAGTAATTAGGCTACAGCGAGGGGCTCCCACTTTAACATTCGCCTCTTCACGTTTGTGAATGTCTATGGACGTAAGAACTATTTTATTACTGGAATTAAAAAATGCCTTTACCTTTTTATCGTTTATTACGGAATTTTGTTCATCAATAAAACGAAGCCATTCGTAGTCCTGTAGTTCAACAAGGGAAACTTTGCACTGTTTATCCCAATCTCACGTTCTTTGATGCCTAATATTAGTCATGACAGTGAGGTGCGTGCTTTACCTTCTAACCCTAAAGCACTTCGGTTCGTCTCATAACAAAAATCCAATTAGAGAGGCGTTGAATGAGGTGCTAATAGTAAACGAATTCTCCAGCCGAGTCATTAAACACTGTTACCTATCGTTAGTCAAATAGTCCTATTGGCATTCACGAGGATAGTATGGGATACTAAAACACATCATTATGAGTGCATTCATTAATTTAATGGTCACTGTAGGCCCACTGAGTGTAGAAGGATGAGGTCTTCTCGTATTGTTCCCTTTTGCCTCTCGCCAGTAGGGCTTTTGTTATCGGACTTATTTATCAGACTAACAGCGGCCTTTGTTGCCACAAATGGCCTCCAATCAGTTCCCTTATGCTTGAGACAATTAGCTTGGTTCCTATGCAAATCGTTATTCCTCGCTGTGGACTGATGTATGCACATTAGAAAGGCTGTGGTTTTGTGCATTGTGGGGACTTGTTGCAATTAGATGTTACTTTTTTTTTTTTTTTTGGGGGGGGGGGGGGGGGCGTGATGACGGGGTGTGGTGGGGGGTGCCAAGATGAGCCTCGCTCCCTTCTCGAGGCCAGCTGGAGGTCCAGAGCAGCTTTAAGAGCACGTTGCGCCGTGGTCTGAGTTTATTCGTCGTTAAGTTTCCAGTCCGAGTGGCCCCGTCAGCTCACCGTTGGTGAACATCTTTGCTTGTGTGTGTGCAGTTTTGGAAGCAGCCTGGAGCGAAGACAGCAGCCGGGCGAGGAAGAGCGGACAGGACCAAGCTCCAACATTTTCTCCAACTTCACCTCCAACACCAACTTTAGCATGATGTCGTATCTCAAGCAACCACCTTACACGGTGAACGGACTGAGTTTAACCACGTCCGGGATGGACCTCCTGCATCCGTCCGTGGGATACCCAGGTGAGCAGCAAACCAGAAAAGTTCATAACTGTGTGAAGTCTTTTGGTTTCCCCCAGTCAAGCTTACTAATCGTATGCATGAAATTTAGTACACTTCTGCGTTCACACCGTTTTAATTCACAATCCAGAAATCTAGCATATGTTGGGATATTTCTTGTATCAGCAATAAACAATGATTGTGAATATTAGCTGACATAAAAGTTTTTTTGCTATTTAAAAAATCAGTTGAACCGCCAACAATCCTGTCTGGTCCTGCATGGAGTTTAACATTTATAGAAAGCCTATAAATTTGGGGAATAATATTAATAATCTTTTTCCCATGTGTACATATTTTTTAAAGTCAATTGACGGAAAATAACGTTTACGAAGAAAAAACGAAAAATAATTGATTAAATAATCAAATATAAAAAAATATTCGGAATTAAGTAAAGAGTTGTTGCGTGTTTGGTATGTGTAGTGTATATATGCTAGTGTGAATTTGTATGATTTTATATGGGATTATATATTTTTAAAGGTGCATCCACATATACATATACGTTAACATATTCATATATGTTCAAATATTTTAATTATCGTTATGAATTGATTAACAATAATTTTATTTTATTAAACATGTAGCAAGTTTTTTACTGTAAACGCAAAGAGACAACGTTTAGTGTTCTTTGTCGCTGCAGTTGTGATTGAAGTAGATAGAAGAGAGTTTTGTATGATTGTCATTCTGATAGCAAAACTTTTCCCCATTTCTTTGGTAATTAATTACTTTGATTTTTTTCCCCCACTAAACAGCTACTCCTCGAAAGCAAAGGAGGGAGAGAACGACGTTTACCCGCGCGCAGCTAGACGTGCTCGAGGCGTTGTTTGCCAAAACGCGCTACCCGGACATTTTCATGCGCGAAGAGGTGGCGCTCAAGATCAACCTGCCGGAGTCCCGCGTGCAGGTTAGTGCAGGCTTCCATTAACAGGGAAAGTAGCCTAAACCAAGGCTCGTTAACACCAGATATTATATGAATATGCTAAAATTAACCAGTCAAATTGGGTTACTATAATAAAGCCCTGGGTGTGCAGCACTAGTTTGACTGACATTCTAAAACTACATGATAGTTATATTGCATCTTGTTTGAACCCAGTTTGTTTGGTCGTTCTGAATGTTGAAGTTCTGCTATTATTTCAGGTTTGGTTTAAAAACCGCAGGGCGAAGTGTCGCCAGCAGCAGCAGCAGCAACAGAACGGCGGCCAGAACAAGGTGCGTCCGGCCAAGAAGAAGAGCTCCCCGGCGCGCGAGGCTAGCTCCGAGAGCGGCGCGAGCGGCGGGCAGTTTACACCGCCAGCCAGCAGCACCGTGTCGGCCGTGCAGGCGGCTGCGTCCACCACCACAGCAGCGGCGCCCGTGTCCATCTGGAGCCCGGCGTCCATCTCGCCGCTGCCGGACGCGCTCTCTACGTCCTCGTCGTGCATGCAGCGCTCCTATCCGATGACTTACACGCAGGCGTCCGGCTACGGGCAGAGCTACGCGGGCTCCGCCTCTGCCTACTTCGGCGGTGTGGACTGCGGCTCATACCTGGCGCCTATGCACCACCACCAGCTGTCCGGCCCGGCCTCGGCGCTCAGCCCCATGGGCGGCGGCGGCGGCGGCGCTGTGAGCGGTCACCTCAACCAGGCAGCGGCCACGCAGGGCTACGGCGCCTCGGGCCTGGGGTTCGGCTCCGGGGCCGACTGCCTGGACTACAAGGAGCAGGCGTCCTCGTGGAAGCTCAACTTCAACGCCGATTGCTTGGATTACAAAGATCAGACTTCGTCCTGGAAGTTTCAGGTGTTGTGAAAACGAGGAGCGTCCAAAACAAACAAACAAACAACAAAACACTGAGACACTAAAATAAGAACAACAAAAGACAAGACAACAGACACCGCAGACCTGCCATGCTTCCAAAAACACACACGAACAAAACTAAACAAAACAAATTGAAGGTGTTCCGTGCTGTGTGAAACTAAGACGGATGGGAGATTCTGTGCCCTGACTCCAGCAGGTCATCATGAAATCATTATGAACGGTCTTAAGGTCGCACAAGGCGCGGCCGCAAGCTGATGAAGGAAAAAGAGAGAGTCTAAGTGAGTTTGTAATAACTTAGATCACAGCCACGGAACAAGTCCTCACCCAAGAAAATAGAAGGAACGAAAATACATCTAAACAACGACACCATCCTACACGATAAAGGAGCCAATGTTTGGGTGAAGTGTTTGGAAAGGGCAGGTTCCTATAAAGCCTCTTAAAGCTCGCCGACCTGTTTCCATGTTGGCAAGTCGAGAGACACTTCCATCAGGAGAAAGAAAGTGAGAGAGTGAGTGTGTGAGTGTGTGTGCGTGTGTGTGTGTGTGTGTGTGTAAGTGCGCGCCCGCGCTGAACGCCCCCCGTGGCGACCTGGATGCACTACTTTATTTAAGAAAAAAAGTGTTTATAAGGAATCAATATGTAGTTTTTAAGAGACAATCAATGTGTGTCTTCTATAAATGGTACATATGTGTTTTTTTTATCTGTGCTAGCCTTCGAAACTGTGATCTGTTGTAACTGTATGCAATTTGTGAGCTCCCTCGCGAACCGCGAAGACTCGGCTGTGATTTTAATAGATTTTTTCACGTTTTTTTCCTCCTTCTTTGAAGAACCAGTGCGACAAATGATATTAGTCACTTATTGGAATTGACCGAAGCTGGACCTCTACAAAGACCAGTCTGTATGGACACTGGAGAGAGCTGGGGCTCTGCGGGCCGGCTCTTCACTGGTCTGCAGTGTCCTGCTTCCCACGACCTCCAGCGTGGACCTTAAAACTTGTCTGGATTGCTGATGTGGTCCCACCATTGCAGAGAATATTAATAAACGATTTCAGATCTGACTTGATATTCAAAGGCATTTCATCTGACTGAAGGGAGTAGTAAAATATTGTTCTGCGTGTCTGTGTGAGTGTCTGTGTGAGTGCGTGTGTTTGGAAAGTCACATTAGATTAAATTAGTCCAGCAATTATAGATATGTTTTTTATTCAAATTGAAAAACCGAATTCAAATGTTCGTTTACCGTTTAGAAAAACCAACGCCATTTTCGTTTAATATTTTAGTATTTTATCTTTATATTTAAAGATTTACCATAACTCGAATTTAGATAATAAATCTAAATAGTAATACATTATGAAGTTTCGCTTTTAAATAATGAGATGTTAACCTGCTTGGTCCATTTCCCACAGTATTCCAGAGTTTAAGCAGATTAAGGCTGTTCTTCCAAACCCACTTCATGCGGTTTCACTTTTGTTCGTTGACACGTGACAAGTGTGGTTTAATTCTGCAGGCCGTACAAATGTGAACCGGTTTAATATCTAATTCTGTAATTGTGTAAACGGGTTACTACCGCACTTTATTCAGCCCTACCTAAGAATATGTGAACTTTGCGTCCTCATGTTCATTTTTGTAATTGGACTTCCACAAGTGGAAGGTTCAATTAAATGTATTTCTGCTGTGGTATTTGCTTCCTTTCTGTCTTTCCGCCGCCGGCTCCGCTCTTTTCTCTTGGAGCGCTGCGACAGCAGGAATGCGCGCTTTGGGAAAGTCGCACTAATCCCAGCCTCAAAGAGCAGAGCGGCTAATCCCGCTGCTTCACTTCGGCCTTTTCCTCAGGCCAGGGGGCAGGATGCAGAGTGCGGGCCTCTTCTTCCTCCACCTCTTCCTCTTCCCTCAGCTCCTTCATCATTCGGCTTTTTGGCGGTCACTTTACAGATGTCTGTCCCCACTTTTAGCGTTTTAATATTATGTGCCCTGTGTGTTTCTCCAACGGTTATAAATAAGAATGTTGTGGAAAAATAACTTACAAAATAACACGCAGAGATAAACTTCAAATAGTTTAAAAATAACAGAAAGAGTTTAAATTGTAATGATAGAATAGTGTTGGACTCTAGTGTTTACTGGTGTAAAATGTTACAAATTATTCACGTTTCTTTAACTAATACAAAAGTTCACATGCTAAAATGTGAAGTGGTGTAGACCAAATCAAACTGCTGAATTTATGTTCTTCATTAATAAGGCTCTGATACGGAATGGTGTAGCTTATAACATTTTTTTTTTTACAATTATTTTGATTTGTTTTTGTAGGTAACTGGTTATAATGTGTAGTAGTGTAGAGTATACATTTTTAATTAGCTTTTTTCGTTGTTCTTTTTTATGAAACAGGACTTACAAAGTGAACACATCCACCCCACAATCCTCAACAGATCAGGGCAACCTAGAGAGAGTGCTACTAAACGGGCCAGAAAGTTTGTAGAGGACTTGGAGAAACCGGCGGTTCGGTGGTTAATTTCACTCTAAAGTCTCGACTTGAGCCGTAATTGCGGAAACTAGAGGAGGACAGAGAGAGAGAAAGCGCGAGAGAGAGAAAGAGAGAGACGCCGAGATTCGCCACGGCCTCCTTCAGAAACTCAGTGCAGCTGAACATTCAATTAACGCCCTTGACATTGCCAATAATCTCCATTTCATGCACGTCCCCATTGAAGACGCCTTGATTAAAAGAATAGCTTGAAATAATGGAAGGAAATCGTTCGTTTTCGTTTCTCCGAAAGAGTGGAAGCCCTGAAACAACAGTGTTTGAATTTACACTACAACGTCCGTCCGGTGCACATGCGCACAGCCTGCTTTATCAACAAACTGGAAATAAAAAAAAAATATGGACGTAATATATTTTATTAATGTGTAACTGACGCACACAAATATTATTTTTTCATTGAGGAAAAAAGAAAATGCCGCAGTTAATTTTCAGTCGCACGAAATGGACTTTTCTTGACATGTCGGAACTTAAGAGAATGAGATTCTGATTATCTTAAATTGATCTGAAATATTCTCGCAGTTCTCAGTTGTTTGCCACAAACTGTTTCTCCCTCAATTTCCTTCAACCATCCACCAAAACGCGGTGAAGTGGTGAATAGCGACCTAACGGAAAAATGTAAATGTTACTTCATGCATTGTCACATGCCTGCACAGTCTAATAAAGCCAGACTGATATGACTGCAACACAACACACAGTCGCCGTGTGAAGACGGACCAACAACAATGCGCAGTAGAACAAAGGCGTTTCACATGAAGCCAAATTGCACATTTAATTGGCGTCTCCTCCTGTCATGTGAACAGTAATTATTTGTCACTGGAAAAACGGCGCAAATATTGTATCGATCATTACAGAATATACCTGATACTCGATACCAACATAATCTCATAGTACATTAAATAAATGTCACATTATTAATCAAACTCTAACAGACTTTAATCTAAAATAATAATGATCTCAAATAAGCTGTGAAATTTACTAAACTATCTCGATGTATTTCTGTGAATGATCTATAATAATCTATAATTATGCTCTATTAACTGTTAATAAGTTATTCTTTAAACCACGTTTAGCTTAAATGCAAATCTTTTAAATTAGATCATTTATGGAAAAAATATATATATTTTATATACAGTGTTTTGTAAACTTGAACAAAAATACCATAATACCTGCACTAGTTTACACATGCACGTTTTCCCCTAACTGATATTAAGACACGGGGCTTTTAGATAATCTATATCACTTTATGCTCTGATCCAATTATAAAACTCAGTAATGTCATATGGGAAAGAGCCCAGGAAACAACTAAACAATAGCTTTTACCTTCACAAAGTGGAAACTAGCTTATGAATTAGTGATGCCCATCTTGTGATAATTCCCCAATAAACAGCTACTACAGCAGCGTGGGTGGTGTCCATCAGATCTAGTAAATACTCGGTCTATGTAGGTCAGCGGCGACAGTTACTACCATTGTGATGAGACAGACAAGCAACAGTTAATTGAATTTCTCAGTGACAGTTAAGCGAAACTGTACTGTCGCTCCCCTCCCCAGACAGCACAGAACCCACACACTGCACTAAACCAGTCTCTGAACTGAAATTAAACGCTGTAAAAGCGAGGTGGATTGCACATTTACTAAAAGTCAAATATATGAAGAAAGTTGGGAAAGTTGTCTCATAAAGCTGAAAAATATTTTCCTTACATTATATATTGTATATTATATTATATATTGGTTTATCTAAATCAAGCGAACAAACGGTCTACATTTTGAAATAAAAGTAACTAAACACGCCAACATTTGAACGTGGAGAGTGTCTCCTGCACTGTGAACATTAGATTGGATTAGGGTAGCTTTTTATTCATTTGTGAAGGCAAATCAGATTCACCAGTACCATCATCCATTTCTAAATATAAGAGGTTTAATTAACTACCTACTACTTATTACTTTTTAAAATAAAAACAGGACGCGTGACTTTTACACCGTGTCTGTGGTGGAAGACACGTATGATCTGTAGACTTGTAGACTCGATGGACAAGTGTCAGCAGTAGACAGAGATCCGTGGTCACTTGGTGTTACAACTTTTCCAACAACGATCTTCTAGCTCGACTGACTGACTGCTCCACAATACAATGGGATTCTTCCAGGGGTTCTAACTCTGAACTTGTTGTTTTAAAAGTGCACAAGTCACCCTTAGATCAGACCTGTCTCGAACTAGGGGCCTCCATTCCTGCAGAGAGCATCTTTCTTTTTTAATTAAGGCCAACGCGGCCCTACAGTAACATGTGGGACGGGCAGACGCCGGGCTAATCCGCACCCCACCCTGTCCAGGGCTGGACTCAACAATGTGCCACTGTTCTTTAAGCTCTCCCGGACAGCCTGCTTTCTTGGTCCACACGGGCGACTCCAAGTCGCATGATACAAGCAATGGACATGAGAGGAAAAAAAGCCGAGTCGCAGAATAGGCGCATAAACTGAAAACACTGTAGGTGCAAAGAACGCTGATCAAACCCAAACCGTAGATGAGAAGTAGGGCTCCAGCTATACATCTAATAAACCAAATAAAGGCAATATGATGAACAAAAATAAACGAACTATTGGATTTAGCATCTGGTTATCAAATATAATTTTTTTCGTATTATGATATATCTTTAATAGGTTGGATTGAACAAATATATATACTTTTAAAAGATGTGGAATTATATACATATATAATTATAATTAGATCAGTATTACATAAAATAACATAGCAATAATAACAACAACAACAACAACAATAATAATAATAATAATAATAATAATAATAATAAATAAATAAAAATACAAATAAAAGTAAAAATATAAATATAAATAATAAAGGCCCTAATCAATTGAACAACAGGGTTATCTGGTTGTCCACTTATCCAGACTAAGCTGACTATGTTTTCCACTACTTATTTAAGTTTATGACATCATCAATGAATTTGGTAATCTTGTCAAAGATTAAATTATAGGGGTTTTGTGGCCGTAATAACAGATTTAGATGTTTTAAAAATGAAGTCTAAAGGGATTGGGTTAAGCGCACTAAAAAGCATGTGATTTTAATTTCTCCCACTGCTCACATAAATCTGTGGATTTGTGGAGATCCGATACTGATAATATAGTGCTAGCAGCTTGTCAGCTCGGATGGGTGATAATGTACAGGCCACACACCACACAGTCCCTCTCTTTCTTTCTCTGTCTCTCTCTCTCTCTCTTACACACACATACAAACACACGAGAATATCTGTATATGATACAGTTACATGTTATTAGTTTAAAGCTTAGTTTAATTGCAATTGTAGTGTCTTGCTACACCAAATACAGAGTAAGAAGCGTGGTCAGTCTGATCACTTCTGGGAGGCTGTTAGCATATTACTCTCTTCTTTCCTAGCAGAATAAAACTGAACAAGCAAGCAGGCCTCCTACCATTAGACAGAATGCTGTTTGGTTGAAATGGTGGAAAAAAATACATAAGCTGCTTAAGAGGTCTCAACATATGCTGCACTGAAACTGCGTGTCATAGCTCCGTCCACTGGTCACTTAATACCTAGTTAGCTAATGCGCACCCAAGGTCTTCAGTGAGAGTCCATTTAGGCCCCCAGTGAGAATATAAAACTCGTGGATTATGCTGGATGGAACAGCTACACAACATCTAGCCTATTTCCTCAGTTAGAACATTAATGAAAAATCTCCATAAGGAGACAAATGGAAATACTTTTATAGAGGATTACTGGACTCTAATGGTGATATTTTTTCATGGATGCAGGGAGTGGTAAGAGCGAAATGGTAGCCTAATCCCAGCCATGAACAGAAATTCTGGGGAATGTGACGCTCAACATGAACCACATTATTAAGCTAAACGATATCGCATGTGAAACGTTTGGTTTCTACTCTCTTTACAGCAGCATTAAACAATATTCTGGTATTGTTTCTTTAGTATTGTATTTCATAATCTACAGTATACGTGTGGTCAGCATTTATCAGCATCAAACAAAGTCTGTCAGGTGCTATTCTTTTCTTGTTCTCCTCTTACTGAACTGTATTTAGGCCTACTATAAATATTAAAAAAGCTAAGGAGCGCAGGGTGCTCTAATATGTCTAAGAATTGAGTGACCTCCACAAATCATGTTACGTCAAGAATATCAACAATGCGTCACACCGGTCACTGACGTAAGGATATGACACGATGGTTTCGAAGTTGGGGAAGCTTCCCTTTGGCTTCTTTAAATAAAATGATGTGTTAATGAGTTCCCAGGAGCAGGCTCATTATAACTAAGTTTCATGGGAAAGTCCTAAAAGTCCTCAATGTAGGCTAGCGGACTACGTATGTGTCACAACTACGTATATATATCACGTTCTCAAATATCTCCTTATACATAAAATACATAGCCACATGTATTTTAGCTATATGGTACTCTCTGCCCTGTAGACTTTGAATTGTGTGCATGTAAAAATCATACTGTTGCGACCTAATTAGTGCTTTACATAGAGAGCATTTTTATGATGACATTCATGACTTAATTAAGTTAATGACTTTGCCTCAAGAGAATAAAAAAGCTGAGGTAAAGGTCATTTCACCAGTAGTTTTCACCAGAGTAAATATAACAAAATAACTTACAGGTAAACATTATTTTAAGCAAATGACTGTAAGCAAAATTAAGGGGTGTATGCAAAAATACCTTGACATTACCTTGGTAGAGGATGTGTGTTGCTCAGGTACAGTCAGGTTTTGTGTTCAGGTCCCAGGTGTAGCAGGAGTGTCACTTGAGATGTATAGGTAGGCAATATAAGCTTTTACTAGGGTGGTCTTGGGGCATGGATAAATAAAGGAGCCTCCAATTTTTAAAGGATGTATTTTTGGTGAAGTTGCCACAGTAGATCACTCTTAGTCATAGATGTGAATTACATGCTATCCATCAACATTTAATGGATATTCAGTACTGTCAGTCTTTTTTTCACCATTTCTTTAACAGTTTAGTAACAAATTTGTTTTGAACTCAAGTTTAGTTGAACTCAAGGCTTATATTAGCAAGGTTTTAGTTTGAACTGCCTTCTGATTTGTAGTCTAGTCTATGGTTTCAACTGAAAGAGTGGTCACTAACATTATGTTTCATCTTTATAGTTCATTTTCACTATTCTCACTATTCTCCTGCTACAGAACTATCCCTTCATATTCGTAAAGCTGGGATTGCAATAAACAAGAAAGGATAAAATTAAACAAAAACAGAAAAATGAACTGTATTTTCAAGAGAACTCTATTTTCAATTATCATAGAATTAGATTAGAATTATAGTTATATATTTAGAATTATAGATTTTTCTTGTTGGAAAAGGAGTATGAGTAATTTAAAGTGGTACAATCTCAAAAATAAAGGAGCTACAAAGAAGTAATTTTGGCCAATGTCATTGAACAACCACTTTTGGTTCCATAAAGAACCAATTTTATAAAATATGTAAGTGTGAAGAATCTTCAAATTAGTAAAGAACATCGATAGACCTTTATTTGAAAGAGTAGAAATCAGGTTTTTAAATCAAGAGGATGCCACTCAGTACTTTAGCAAGCCCTTCATGTTTCTAAAACATTTACTTCGATCTTCACTATTAAAGTCTCTGGTCTTCATTACACAGGTTTATGGACATCTGAGAGCACAAAGCTGAGTGAATGTTCTTATGAGTGTTTTACTGTTTTCAGTCACACATAGTAGACCGGTTCATCCATGTTTGCTTGCTTTCCATCCTACTTGAACTTAGCATGTTGCTAAATTCACAACTACTGCGGGCTTGTTTTTTCCTCACCTGTTTTCAGAGCGTGACTTCACCAAACAGCTGTTTTGGTGCCTGGATTCTAGTTGTTTCTGTGAATTGCAGCAATCCATATGTTTCAGCTGTTTGTCACAGGATCACTCTGAATTTTTGTTAAATCTGTTTGTACAGTCAATCGCACAACAGCTCTTTCTTGTTTTTGTGGTTTACCAGCCTTCATACTTAACGCTAAGTCTCTATAGTGGTTTGGGGATGCTCCAGGACAGCTTGTAATGTCTGTAGACAAAGACATGGTTAAAGCAGAAATATTTTGTAAATTGAAAGTGCAGACCATAACCCAATATAAAGGTAAAGGTGCACGTATTTGTCACTGTACACTGTACAGTGAAATGTGTCCTCCGCATTTAACCCATCTGGTAGTGAACACACACTCACACACACACATGTGTTAGGGGCAGTGAGTACACACACACCCAGAGCGGTGGGCAGCCAACTCCAGCGCCCGGGGAGCAGAGAGGGTAAAGGGCCTTAAGGGCCCAACAGTGGCAGCTTGCCGAGCCCGGGAATCGAACCCACAACCCTGTTATCGATTTCCCGGCGCTCTAACCGCTGAGCCACCACTGCCCAAAAGCTGTGGAAGAAACAGTTCATGCAAATAAGCAGTTCATGCCAATAAGCCCATTCATATCATTAAGTTAAAGAAACAATGGGATCACATGTCATATCATCAAAGATTCCAACTTCTCTGCATTTGAAGTCTCTTGCTCTTTCTCTTACTCCCACTCTCATTCATTCAGTTATTTTATCTATTATTTTTACAGTGGAGGCTTTTGAGGGGGGGGGCAGACCTCTACTTTGCTATTGCTTTTGTTACTTTTCTACAGGCTGATTCATTCATGGATCTCCAGCAGGCACCATTAAAGGTAGCCTGTTGAAGGTTGCACTTTAAAAGCTATTTAAAGTTTTTAAAGAGGGATACAATTAGGGAGCCTATCACAAAGACATGTAGTGTGTGACCAACTAAGCCTCAGCCTGAACATTATGGATGGTAGAAACATTGTAGAATTTTTTTTTAACTTAGTTACTAGCCAGACTTTCTTATCATTTTAAACTCATTGGACTTGTAGTATTAACAAATTGTGTCTCATGTTCTGTTAATCTATTTGAACTGCAATGTGAGTAGTAACCTTTTTAAAGTCAACACCTCATAATACATTAGGAGAATACATACAGAGCTTTAGTTATTATTTAGTTTTTAGATTTATTTAGATGTTAGATGAAGGGAAAACTATAGCATACATAATGTGGGGTTTCAAGATCTAGGATAAGGTGCCCTTGTGTTAATCCCTAGTACAAAACTATCAAAATTGCACCCAAGTAAGTATAACTGAGTAAATATCAGTACACCTACATTTACACTTTATTTCTATACCTTGACTGCAAAGATTCCATCCTGCAGTAGTCTTTTTCAGGTGTAACCACTTTCTCAAGACAATCAGATAAGATTGAAGGAGCAGCTCTGTGCACCCACAGGGCTCCATTATGAGCCCAATTAGGCAGGTGCAGGAGAGGCGGTCTTACCAATCATTTACCTGTCTAACAACCTCTCACTTGCTCATAATCTCCTGCAAACAAGATGCACTTGTGAGAAAATGTTACAGTGAGTGCAAATTAATTAGTCGAAACCACAAGATTATAGCTTTGAGACTCCCTGGGTGGACAGCAGTGGGTTAGAATCTGAAAATTAGTGGAAATTAAGACTGAAGGTGTAGGGTTACTCAAGTGGGATCATGTGCTCCAGTTTACCGTCATAATAAAGGATAGCGGCCTTGCTCCTATTTCATGCAACTCAACTCTAAATGTCCTGTTTGTGTCAAGCAATGCTTTTTAGTTATAGTCATATAGTATTTATATAGTAGTTATATTGTATTTATAGTCTGTCTAGTGTAGGATACCTTTTGTGTCTTGTTACAGGTTAGGTTGTTTAATTTATGAAGAATTACATATTACACTGTCCAAATGATTAATTGTTGTGTGTTTTCTATGACTGGAAATAAGCACATATAATACTGCTCACAATATAATGTCACATAATGTGTATTTACTGTTATACATACGTTTAAGCATGTTATAAAATACAGCATAATATTCACTATTGCCATAAATCTAGCAACCATTTTTTCTGGTAAATCTCAGGATGCAGCCTTAGACAGTGTAATTAGTCCGCAAGCTCCTAATTGTTTAGGGATAAAAAGATGACCTCCTTAGAGGAATACTTCATTATCCTAATCAAAGGCAAGAGAAATCTGAACACTTAATCATGCAGGTAGAGGTTTGGTAACAGTTCTTACCGACTTCTGAATCACCAGGGTGAGCCTCGGGTAGTATTAATTCTTCTATGTATTCAATCAAACATTTTATTAAATTAGTTAGGAAATAAGAAAAGCATACATTTAGCTATGTGAGGTCATTCAAAGGCAAAAAGGTGGAACATACATCTATAGAAAATGATTTTTGTATTTCATTCCTATTTTTTAATTTTAGTCAAATGGACAACACCAATCTATGAGTCTGAAGGTTTTCTTTGTATTTACAAAAATATTTGCAAAAATCTGAACCATCAGGGGAGAAACGAGACCCAATGACAATATGGCCAGCTAATGCTGAAGATTAGATAACAAATCTGGACAACTTAACATAATAATATATCATTTGGCCATAACAGAATCGCTATGGAGTTTTTCAGTACATAACTGCTGCAAAGGTAACTTTGTGGTTTTGCAGTCTGCAGTCTGCAGTCTGCAGCCTTTAATGATACTTTTCATGACAGGATATTAGTTAGTCAGATCAGTGTTCAGGCCTTGTTTAGAACATTTATCAAATAAATCAAATTTACAGTGAGGACAAGCATCACAAGACAGGTGCATGTTCCTCTACTAGTGCATCTCAAGACAATTTGAATTGTTTTGTTCATAATTTTATTTAAAAAAGGAAACATATTTTATATTCATTATTCATGTCTCAAGCCTTTGATTTACTTATCAGTATAAAAATCAGAATACTTTATTCAATCAAACAGCAAAGAATGTACAGTATAGAAATTTCCAACTTCTGACAAATAATTTATACACCCAATGCTTGGTTGGGGCTCTTTTACCATGAATTACTGCATCAATGTGGTATGCCAGGTAGACAATCAGCTTGTGGAACTTATTAAAGTCCAAGTTGCTTTAGCAAGTCTTTCTCTTGACAACACCCTATAGATTCTCTATGAGGTTCGGTATTTGGCGGGCCAATCAAGCACAGAAATTTCATATTATGGTCAGTGAAACATTCTTTTCACCAAATTAATTGTTTTTGAGTTGCATTAATATATGTCCATGGTCTATCCTTTAAAACAAACACTACTAATCTCTTGACCCACCTGTTTGGTGCACAGACTGGGCACTGGAGACAGCGCGTGCCACACCAGCCGCTTGGCCACCGGTTATTATCCCACCCAGACAAAAGGGCTATTTAGGCTGGGCCGCACAGCCTCAGGGCAGGCAGTGGACCTTGGGGATGGTGGTGGTGGTGGTGGGGGGGGGGGGGGGGGGGTTACAAGATTATTATTGAACAAATCTGGCAGACTTCAGACTAGCAGACTGGCCCTGGCTGAGTGGTGTGTATTGTGGGCAGCTGGGCAGCAACTTGTTTGTGCATAAGGGTGTGGATGACCATGCAATAGACCTCTGAGGATTTGCTCTGGGCCTAAATAATTTTCATCTTTGTAAAAAAAAAAAAAATAAAACAAATGCTAAGTTTAGTCCAAACACTACAATGTCACCAATCTCATCTTAGTAAATCCATGTCAACATATTTACATGTTGACATGAGTAGGTTTAGTAGGTTTACACATTTAGGGTACAGTCACACTCTTAGCAAAAATAGTTTTTTTTTTTTTTACTTGTAATGACAGTGGAACCATTTCTAGTGCTAGATAGAACCATTTCAAAAGGTTTTCCACCAATAAGAAGAAAAAATACATATCATCAGCATAACATCACAGTTAATATTACTATTCTGCTTCCAAACTGGAACATAATGTCCATCTGATACCACATATTTTGCTGAGGTAAACATGGTTATGGTACTAGAAAGGGCAGCTTAATGTGGAGAAATGTGTCCCATCAATGAGTCTTTGGCACCCAGGGGTCCTTTCTTGGACTGCTTTTGGTAGGTGCAGTCAACAAGACCTGTTCTTTTGAAGATGCTCTGACCCAGTCATATAGCCATCACACTGTCAAGTCGCTCAGAGTCTTAAACATGCCCTTTTTTCTGCTTCCAACACATAAACATCTGTGAACTTGCCAATGAGATAATCAATGCCATTTACTTCACCTGTCAGTGTTTTTAATGGCATGGATGATTAAATTAAAATTAATAATGTGACTTTTTGGTAGCACAATATTAGAATTAAGTTTAATTGTTGTCCCATAAATGCATATCTGACTGGATTCTAGATGCTATATTGATTGACTGTCTAACGTACTTGGTTAACTCAGTGCTGTTGAAGCCAAAAAAAGCAGTGACAGCAGCTATTAATCTGCACTCCACCAGTTATAAATATATGGCCTAGCCCAACCCTCAGATCCTGAGTCAAGGTCAAATTTTCTTCTCCTGCTAGCATCTCACCTGGAGGGCTAAACTGTGGGTCATCTATGAATATATATTTTAGGGGAACACCAGCTCAATGTAAATATAGCCAAACTGCATTGATCTTTCTGTTTTGTTCCCTCTGCCCGTGTTGTGTGGTTTCATTGACTTCCCCCTCCCGAGGGAGTCCAGAGAGGCTGCAGAGGTCAAGCCAGAGTCTCTACAGGGAGAAGTGGCTTTAACCTCTCATTCCCCTTTAAAACGATTTATTGTGCCTCAGGCTACAATGTGCTGCATATGTCACCTAAAAATGCTACATCCAGAAAGCTGATAATACTGGCATTTCCTACATGATGCATGAAAAGGCATGAGGGATCAAGTAAAATATAAAAAAGAGGCACTTGCGGTATCTATATTCTCTACTCTTGTGACGTATTACATGTTTTATTATAAACGAATTAGTTAGAAGGTGTTGTTTTTTTTATACGTGTAAAATTATTACATGTGCCATTCGCTGGTTTGCTTGTCCTGGTTCATTACAAAAGATTTGCTTGACAGTTCAGACTTCATCGAAAGTACAATGAACAGTACAGAATCTGTAAAGCACAGCTCTGAACGGCCACAGCTCTGAACAGCGTGTGCTGAAAGCTCCTGCATCTATTCTGTGTGTACTGCACAGTCTAGACTGTATTACATCAAATCACTGCATGCTATGAGAGCTGTTTTTGTTTATTGTTTCCTTTGTCATGGCCGCGTCGCGCCAGTGACCCACAACTCCCCGTCTGTTTGTCAGCAGTTGTTTGGCCTAGTTTCCTACATACAGCAAACCCATTTGCACTGTTTTCTAGCTGTCATTTGTATGTTAATAGAGACAACACGCACTGAATTGTTTGGATTGGGTGGAAAAACAACCAAACAATGTTTCAGTATAAACCCTTACACACAAAGGCACATTTCAGATGTTCATTTTTATGTAAAATGGGATCTCATGTAAATGTTTCAGGCCATGACATGCCACATGTTATCACATTAATCACATGATTATACATGTATTTATTGGTGAGACACTTTCTATGTGTGCATGTGTTTTATACACACTTTACATGTGCAATACTGCATTCCTGTCAAAAAACTATTAAATTGATGATGCAACTTCTAAATCTGCATTACTGGAACACAGCACCTCCTTTCCATTGTGTGAGGAAATGGCCAAATCAAACAACAAAAAGGGGAGAAAGTGTAGAAAAAGGCACAAGCAAAAAATCTATTTTCCAACCACACTAGCAATACATTTTCAGGTGAGCTCTTCAAATAAAACTGTATTTACAAATAAAAAAAATACTACTACAATGGACTTTTTGAAGGCTACACAGTGGACAGAGCTGCCGTCCTGGTCATGAGACTTATGAATAGGCTGGGTAGTCAATGTCTAAAGAATAGAAACAGCACTTTTGACTTTTACCCCTCAATGTCAGAGAAGTGTCAAGTGTTCAGTCTGATCAAACCAACTCTCGTTAAAAGCCCTCCCTTGGCCTCTAGTGGGACAGCAGTAAGCACTCTAGTGTCTTCTAATGAGACCCAGCTCTAATTAGTGGGACACACTGGTTCAAAGGCTGAGTGTGTCTGGGATTTTGTGTAAGACGGTTGCGGCTGATGGGATTGGACTCGAGGTAGACAGTTTTGTTCATGTTGTACAAGTTTTAATGGTAAATAAATCTACAGCCCGGTAAATGTCATCATTAGCAACGAAACAAAGTCCTATCTTTCCCCTTTACTGTTGAGGCTAACCGCTAAACACCACACAACCATAAGTTAATTTTATTTGTTATGTTAGTTTTTATATGTCAAAAAGGTGAGATACTGTGAAAAGTGCTAGGAGTGAATGACATACAAAGCTGTTAATAAAACTGGGAAATAATGGTTTGTTCAGAAAGACGCTACAAATAAACAATATGATGAGTGTGTGTTTGCCATACCATTTCTAAAGCTTTGAGCTCCTGAGGAAGCTCAGTTACCATCCAACGCCTAGTTTATCTAGTTAATCAGCAAATCAGGTGAGCTGCTGATGAAACTGAATGCATATAGGGACTAGAGTTTACAGGGTCTGCAACCAAACCGGTGTTCTTCTAAACTGAAAACAATAGATTCTGGTTATTTTCTACTGCATTTAAGTTTATTTGTATTTATGTTATGTTGTATAGCTTGTTTATTGGAACAAAACTGTCCTATGTTTTTTCTCTATTATACATCCAACTCTATTAAATTACAGGCCTGTGTAGGCCTGTGCATTACATGTTTTTGATGAATATTAATTTTTCCATTCACGTTTTAACAAAGCATTTTAACTGACTACACAAAGACACACATGTGCTGTTTTTGAATGCTAGTGGGCATTCCTGTTGTATACACTATTGTTTCTTAATACACAGCAGGTGCTAGGGTGTGTAGGCACACTTCCTGCACATGGGCAGCATCAAAAGAGGGTGTGCCTGCATGTGTGTGTGTGTATATGCGTGTGCTTGTGAGGTTACACAGGGCGGCGGGGCCCCAGATGGGTTAATGGGGAGCTTAGCATCATGATTACAATGCAACAGTGTCAGCTTCAGATTTGGCAGTGACTGCCCCCAAGCCCACGCGCAGGACCTCACGTTCAATCTGACCTGGGGGGGCACGGGGGCGGATAAACACCAGCAAGCTACCAGTTACACCTCACTATCTACGTCCCCCAAGTCATACTGGACAATCTGCCACTCTGTCTGCATCTACATCTGCCAACCGAGTCATCGAACCAGTCCAGTCAATTTTCAAAAGCTCTGGATTTCGCAAAAAGAGTAGCATATGATACTCTCTGCAGTGTGGAGAATATCTGATGCCTCTACTGCACAAGAAGTAATGTTAAAATAAATAAATAAATAAATACATAAATAAATACAATCACATGCACATAAACAAGGCTTCAGAATTACACAATCACAAAGGTTTGTAAAGAGTATTATAATTTTTCAATTATTTTATACGTTTCAAATCTTTTGCACACTCAGCAAAAATGGTTCTATATTTAATGTACTTAAAGGTTATTTGTCTTGTAACAACAGTGGAACCCTTTTGGGTGCTATGAAGAATCATCTTATAAATTATTCTTTAAAGAACTCACATTCAAACGGTTCTTTCAGTTTTTAAGGTCCTATGCACAGGCTTAGCCTTTACAAAATTTAGCCTTTACACTCAAAAAGAGTGATAACTTAAGAGATGCAATCATTATTATATGTTATTAATCTTCACTCATTCTTGCTGGAACAAAATAAAACACTAAACTCCTTAAAACACCTGTCAGTAAAAAAGTTTAATATTTAAATCTATACAATATTAACAGTTATTAATATAGTAAGTGATTTGAAAAGGTGGCGTATGTCTGTGAAAAACAAAAGACAACACTAAACCCACACACGTGCTTGACTGTACAGTAAGAGGAACGCCCACTAAAATACACAAACACACACACACAGGCCCCCCCACACCGCGGCCTCAAACACCCCACCCACGACGCCTGTCCGTCATAGGCCAGGCTGAGGCGGGTGGAGAAGGGGGGTGGGGGAGCAGAATGAGTGGTTATGGGCAGAGACAACAGCTCTACTAATTAAATTCTGCCAGGTTAATCCCTCTGTGTCCCCTCCACTCACTCTCCATCCCACGCACGCGGAGGGGGCGAGCGAGGGAGGAGGGGGCAAACGACAAACAATAAACATTCATCATTAACAATGGAGGCAAAAAATAGTAATACATAGCAAAAACAATCAGAAAACAGCAGGCCTGATAAAACAAACAATGGGCCACTCGGGTTGAGATGCTGTTATGAGAGGGACGCATGGAGAGCATCTTAACAAACAACCTCAAAGCAGATAACAACAATAACAACAACAACATTAACAATAACAGCAACATAACAATGTCATACACCTGCTGCATGTAACAAGCAACCTATTGTCTTTACTACTAACAGGCATAAAGGAGGAGGTAAACATTTAAAGCCCTAGTAGGTCATTACTGCAAGTGGCAGCAGCAACAGCGTCATTTCACTGTTGACTAAGCTCACAGCTGGTTCGGGTTGGCTGTGGCTTTGTTAATAGAAACCAAATTAGAATCTGAACTTCAGCATCTTAACGACTGTACTGTAAGTGACCAACAAAGCGAAAACCCTAGAAACCCTAACTGACAAGAGCAACCTTTGACCCCAACCGCAGGAGGCCCACCCGTCGGCCTGGAGAGAGCGAGACCTCTGTCCTGTCATTCCTCCCAGCATGCACTGTTCATAAACACACCTCTGGCTGCCTCGCCCTCCACCCCCTCTGGAGTGGCTGGCCCTTGAGGAATGGTGTTTTGATGACCTCTTTAACACAGACTGTGAGAGTCACTCTATCACTTTATTATATCTGACAGGCCTTCAAGGGGGTGGTTAAATATACTACCTACAGCAGTTAATACATGAGACGTGTCATGTGTTCTTGTGAGACGTGACATGTCTCTTTTGAGAGAGTTTGGAAGTCTACCATACGGCCTGTCCAGAAGAGAGAATGTGAGTGTGTACACTGTTTTGTCGCATGTTTTTGTCCTCTTGTTTGCCAAAGAAGGTCTTTTAGAAGGAAGTTGCTCTGAACCCCTTAAAGAAATACCTAGTCACAGCTCAAGGATTCAAGGATTCAAGGAGACTTTATTGTCATTCGCATCACATGTGGTACATGGGGTGGAACGAAATTGTGGTACCCAAGGACCCAGTTTTACCCAGACAGCAGTACTTAAATAAATAAAATATACATAAATATGTAAAAATATATGTAAAAATGAAAATAAAATACAGAGATAGTTATAGTTAACAGAGCAAATGTGTGCTGGCCTATAGTAGTGTACCCCCCCCCCCCCCCAAAAAAAAAAAGAAAATCTGTCAGAATGTCAGAATTTTTGTACAAAAAATATTAGTGGGTTTTAATGAGACATTTCTTCATAAGAATGGTTGGTGAATGAGGTCCATTAGACACAAGACACAGACTTAATCACACCTACAAGCAATTTAGCATGGTCAATTCACTCACCATATATTTTTGGGAGGTGGGAGAAAAACAGAACACCTAGAGGACACACACACAGACACATAGAGAACTCAGGAAACTGTAATTAATCTGTAAAAGTATTCCCAATTGTGATGCTTTCATTCCACCTAAACTGAAGTAAAACACGTTATTTTACATGTTATTTCTGCAGGATGTAATTGCTCAGACCTGATCTCCCTGGAGTTGAGGCAAAAGACAATATGGGATTGTTAGAACTTTCACTTTCACTTTTAATGCTTATGTGTCTTGTATTTTCATAACAGTTACATTTTACAAAGCATTTCTCTACTTTAGTAATACTTCATCCATCATTGCTCTCTGGAAGACCTGCCCATTGCCTTCTATTATAAATGTTTTTGAGTCAACAGGTTCTCTGTATTTCACTAAGCATATAAAAACCCACTGAACTGGCAGTCCATGCTAATCAACCATATGCTAAAAAAAGGAACCAAAAATGATTTTTAATTATAAAAACAAATGGTTTTTAATCAATACCAAATGATGAATATCTTAATCTTTGGATACTGCTCTGAAACTAATATACAAGTTATTAAAGTAAAGACTTAGGCCCTTTCAGATGATTAAAGGGTTAATGTGGGCATCTTACGTACAGTGGTAATACGTTACTGGGCGTTTCAACACTTCAGTGGGCGTCTCTCACACACTCCCGAAGTGGGTGAGTGTGTATATTTGTGTGCGTGCAAGAGAGAGTATGCGCAGTTGGCGTGCTTCCGTAGCGGGCATGCTCAGAGGTGTAATGTCTGATTAGGGGATTACAGGGGAAGTGCTTCTTCGCAGTTCTCTGAGAAACAATTATTAACATGTTGGTGTCTCTAATCCTGGATAAACACAGCTTTTCAAGAACAACAGAGAGGCTCCCTCTCTCTCTCTCTCTCTCTCTCTCTCTCTCTCTCTCTTTCTTCCCTCTCTCCTCTTCTCCCTTTAAATCCATCTCTAAACCCCCATAGTCACTTGAACTCCAAAGCCTAACTAATACCAGTTGAGCAGACAGGGCACTGGCGTGGAACAGTGTCATTAGGAGAATACCTTCGCTGCAAGTGTTGCACCAAAAAGCAATCCTCCTGTACTACAGCAGGCCAACCGGCTGCGAGGAGGAGGAGGAGGAGGAGGGGGAGGGTGAATTTAGTTGGGGGACGAGATAGAATAAGACTGCATTGTGCTGTGGCAGCTTGTTGAAAAGGGCACTGGGCTGAAGATGTTTACAGTATGTAATCTTTTGTTTGTTTGTACACTTCTCCCATGTAATCAGCTTTCTGGTGTTGGGAGGAGATTTCGCAGAGTGCCGGGAATGGAGCTCCCAGGTGGGGAAGAGAGAGAGAGAGGGAGGAGAGAGAGAGAGAGAGAGAGAGAGAGAGAGAGAGAGAGAGAGGGAGGAGAGAGAGATAGTGCTCTTCTAGCAGCCCTATATGCATATAATTATTAATATAGCATGAGCTATAAACCAAACTCACTTAGTATCCAAATCCTGCACACAGACCATCCATGCATTACTGGTCCCGATGGCAGAAGTACATATTGGTGGATCATCATGCACACACGGATCAGATCCACTGAGTGTGTGCTAGACCATTCATGTCTCTCTCTCTCTCTCTCTCTCTCTCTCACTCACTCTCTCTCTCACTCACTCTCTCTCACTCACTCTCTCTCACTCACTCTCTCTCACTCACTCTCTCTGATGGAATTGTTGCCTGGAGCTCTGAAATCAGACACAGACAGGTGATCAAAACAGGCCATTAGTCCCCATTTACACACTCTCACCTTCACACACACCCCAATCTGCTGACTAGACACACACACCAGAGTGTGAACCACTTTGAAGAGTTCAAACCAGGCTTCCACTGCTGTTGCTATTGGTAACGGATGTGCATGTGTTAGGAAGCATCTCTCTGCAGGTACATTTGGAAAGGCTTGAGAAGTGATCACAGTATTTCTCCTGCCCAACGAAACAATATTATAAGCAATATTTGAACAAGACTTAACATAAACATAACCCTTAATATGACACTCCTCAACTTCAGAGCACAGTCCACATATTTTTGACAGGGATGAAGTCAGGCCATTCCAAAAGCTTCATGTTAGCCTGCTTTATTCATTCCACAAGCACCTTTTACGTGTGTTCGGGGTCATTGTCCTGTTGGAACATTGAACTGTTTGCAAGCTTCAACCGTCTAGCTGATGGTGTGAGGTTATCCTGAAGTGTTCTGAGATAGTCCTCCTCCTTGATCATTTGATCCACTTTGTACAACATGCCAGTTCCACTGGCAGCAAAACAGCCACATAGCAGGACACTATCTCCATCATGCTTAACAGTTGGTACAGTGTTTTGGGGGCTGAATGTCACACCTTTACTGTTCGAAACATCTCTGGCCAAACAACTCAATCTCATCAGTCTTATCTGATCATAAAACTTTCATTTAAACTTGAATTGAGCTCAAATGTGTTTTTTTTTTTTGGAACAGGGGCTTCTTTCTTGGACTGCAGCCTCTCAGTCCATGGCGATGTAAAACTTGTCAGCTAATGCCAGCTTCATTGCCTGCAGTCAATTGAGTTCGGCCTGTGCCTTGGTGGATATTGGGTTGTTCTTGACCATCCAAATCAAGTTCTTCTTCCTAAGGTGAACATTTGGGTCTTCTTTACATCTCACAATAACTTGCGTACAGTTGTTGGAACTGATTATCTAGAAAACTCCAGTTGTTTAGCAACAGCCCCATTCCAGAGTTCCAGTGCAAATCTATGTATACCTCATCCCTCTCAGATCTGCACTGAGCTCCTTGGACTTTCAGATTGTACTGTGTGTTGCAGTCCTATCATGCTGTCAAACAAACCTTTTTTATATGAGCACAAAGAAGCTACTATCTGTAGTCTATCATGATCACTAACAAGAAGCTGAGAGGCCATGGCTTTGACATTTTGGAACTTTCAGCACCACTGAGTTAATGATGAAAGTGGGTAAGTGTGAGTATATTTTTGAGCCTGCATGTATTTTGATCGTGGTAATTTCAGAACCCACTCCCAAAAAGTTTAACCTGTGCACTTTAAATTCCATTAAATTCTATGTGGTGTACACTCAATCTGTCCCAGAAAAAAGAACAGTTCATAGAAATCACTAAGAACTCAATATTGCCATGACATTCATGTCTATGCTGCTATGATCCATGCCATGCGTAAAGACAGTATTGTAGCTTGACAAGTCAATGGATATCCTGCATAGGCAAAAGTTTGCCACAAAACAGAAGCAACAAGCATTAAATCTTAAAAATAAATAAGAGTTTTTTGATATATTCACATAATCTGTTTACCTTTCCCCTGTAATTCTCTGATTCTGTCTTTTTTCTTTTTTAAGTTCTCCTCTTTTGGCCAATCCCAGACTAAAAACAAACTGTCACCCAAAGGTCATTCTCTTCATTCTGACCCGCAACAGACCGACAGCCTAAATGTTCTCCAAACTGAATTCACAGGACCCGTCATGTACCAAAGAATGGGTGTTGTGCACATTGATCCCTGAAGGAGGCCTGATGAGTTGGCAGTGCCTGCTGCAGTCTTATACGGGTAGGTGGAGTGGATTTCTACACAGCCAAACACTGCATGATGCAAGATGTTAAAAACATAAGAAATAAACGTCTTGTGAAATTAGTATCTTGTCACAGAAAGACATACTGTAGACTTAAAGAAGAGGCACTCTTTAAACAGCCCTGCATGGAGCAGAAAACAGTCAAATACAAACACAACAGCACAAACACATGCACACACACACACAGGGTTTTAGGCAGAGTAGGGAGAGAGAAGGACAGCATGCACAAGTCACGCATTCATGGAGGTTTAGCAAGTATGAAAGCTACCCTGTGCATCCATGGAAATGCATGGCATCTTAACAGAAAACAGCCCTCAGTGGAAACACCAGTGTGAAGAGAAAGTTGAAAAACAGATCGAGGAACATGAAAGCCCCAAAAAGCAAGATCGATGGACAGTGTTTGTGCACAAATTCGACACATCCACACACAGGTTCAGACAGATGTCACACAGAAATTAGGAAGGAACATAATTACAAAAAGCAGAGCGCGGTATACAAATACATTGCAATACCCAAAAGCAATCACCCCGACATACACACCTAACCACTGTTAATCCCCTAGACACTGGAAAGCACACACACGTGCGCATGCAAACTCTCTCTGTCTCTCTCTCTCTCTCTCGCTCTCGCTCTCACACACTCACACACATACACACACACACAGCATCACTGTGTTTATCACAGTGCGCCAGCCCACCAACACCCGTCAGTCTAATTTCGTTTGTCTGTTTAGATTCGTTTTGCTTTAATCTCCTCTTGTTTGTGCACATCTGCAGGAGCGGCACTATGAGAGAGGGGGAGGGGTGCATAGAAACAGAAAGAAAGAGGGAGACAAGGGGTGCAGGTAAAGGCAGAGAGGCCAATAAAGAGGAGATAGGACATGAAAGCAAAACTCTTAAATGTAGTGAGGGTGGCACATCCGCTAGGATGCAACAACCTATGACGGTAGAGAATTTCAATTCAGTTTCTATATTACCTGTCATGTACAACATACTATGCTTTTTTGACACTATTGCACTGTATTGAATTGTATATTTTTTGCAACTAATGCATATCATAAGGTATAGTACTGCTAAATTAAGACTAGTATATTAGATTATCGAGAGAGAGCACAGTGGGCCTTGTTCTTTCCAGGTAAGTAGATGGCTTGCTCTCTTCCTATATCACTTTAGTGTGATGCTGGCCGGCACGAGCGACTGCTAGCCGATGCTAAAAATAATATGGTAAAATGAAAAAATATTTAGGGGGCTTTGAGTGGTACAGTGGACAAAGGTGCTGCTCCTATGATCCAAGGATTGCTGGTTCAAATCCCGGGTGATGCTGCTTACTATCAGCAGCCAGAATCAGAGAGAGCACATCTCCTAGTGTGATGTTGGTCAGCACAGGCGTCTGTCAGCTGTTGTATCGGAGCTGGGAAGCCGTGCTTTCCTAACGATGCTGCAACGGTAGCAGAACGAAAATGGGAATTGTTTCAGGGAGCTCACATGAATATGAATTGGGTTTTTGGCTATTGGCCTTCCACATTGGGTAGAAAATGGGGTATCATTTGTATATAAACACAGGCAAAAATAAAGCAGGGAAATTGGCAAAAGAGACCAAAAGCAGCAATAATGCACAGGGCTGGGCAGAGCACACAGAATGCCATGCTCAGATGCGCAGTCCCAGCCTTCACCAGTAGAACAGCCAGGCAGATGTGGGCCCAGAGAGAGGCGAGGGGTGCAGCGGCCAGGCCTTCAGGCTTCTGGAAGTCTCTCCAGTCAGTCACACACAACTCGCCATGCAAGCTCCACCACCAGCACAACATTACAGAGCTCTTACACAGCATTACAGCACATCTTATTATCCCGCTCAACTCTCTTCATTAGCCCAATTGGATCCTGGGATTTCCATTTGTAAATGGGGAGCTTTTTAGATTAGCCGGTGTCTGCCCATTATGAAACGTTCTCTAAACGTTCCCCCAACGGCGCGATTAGCTCCTGTCTGTCAGGGTGGAAATGTAAACTTTTCAAAATGTGATTCATCCCTTTAAGCCCTTCACAAATATTTTCCACAAGAAATTTTGAAAAAAAATAAATAAATAAAACCTGTCAACTAAGCAGTCTCTGTTTCAATGTTTGTCACCATTATGAATCATAAACTACTAAAAACTATGCAGAGTAAACCAGCCTTATTAATCCTTTTCATTGATGCGTTTATCATCTGCTTTACTACTGCTGGGATGAAGAAAAACACACACAGCACACTGCCCATAGACTGCAACTCAGGCAAACAGAAGTGCTTCAAATGTAAATTAGGTGGATGCACTCTGTCTCTGGGTAAAAGGGTTCAGGGCAAGTACAGAAAATCTATGCTTTAGAGTGTGCTTTAGAAATTAGACTTGCTTGGGCCAACATCGGTTACCCTAATAATTTAAATAAGCACCAACATTTTTGAAGATGTTAATGCACCAGAGAACTGCTATCATTATACAGTATTATGTAATATCATAAGCTAGCCTAGTTAGCAATTATGTGGTAATTATTACAGCTGTCTTACTCCTAAACCTAATTTTTGCACAGCGTTTACTTCATTGTATTAGTGAGGCCACAAATGGACACAACCTGCGGTTGAAAACTTGTAATATCTGCAGCACCACTGTTTGAACTACTAGTCTTTCCTCTGAACATGAAAATGTAACATGTGAATGTGGGCACTATGCAGTGTACGGTCATAAAATAATTACACCTATTGGGGGACAAAAGAAAAACTGGAATGTGACATCCTTACAGTTGGAGAAAAGGAAAGCTATAGGGCAATCCTCTGTATCGCTCATATGGTACTTAATTGTAACTATACTGATAACTGTTTGTCCTAATTTACATTATTATTTAAAAACTCTATACTAATTTCAATACTAATAGATTTTCATACTTCAGTAGATAAACTCAGGCAGTTTCTCAATGCTTTTGCTTGAGTATGTGTTTTAGTCACTCTGCCCCATTCTGATGAGAGGTTCTTTTTAAAAAATTATGCGTGGTTCTTCTACAGCATCTCTTTAAAGAACATTTGTGGTACCTTCATCTTTAAGAGGGTATGTCATTGACAGTCAGAAGTCTCCAGTTACTGTGGCCATTCTGGCTCTATTCTCCGCTGTCTCTCTTTCCAGTGGAAGGCAGGCTGCTCTTCTTCCCCAGGCTGGCATTCAGACACGGCCACAGCTGCAGCAGGACACATGCACACTGAGGCAGCAAATTATGAAAATGTGGCTGTGTGTCCTCAATGGCGCCGCGCTTTCTTAATGTGGCACAAAATTAGGACCTGAGGGGTGAGAGAGAGGAGCCCGTTTAATTGGAAAAACTGCTCTGGGCCTACACATACGCGCGCACACACACACACACACACACATACATTCACACAGTGAGTAACTCATCGCATGAAAGCGGAGATATCATCTCTCACCCACCAGCAGTGCAGTCTCTTCTATAAGGCACCTCTGCTGAGGCCTGGGGGCATTCATAAAGGTGTCTAATGTGCGAGTTTACCCTCAATTATTTAAATAGTCCTATACAGAGATCACATAATGGGGGCATTCTGCCTCTTTGAGAGTCAAAGAAGATCTCTTCTAAAGTTGCTTTTGATATTCCAAATAAATATCATAGCGGTCTTATCACAGCAAGGCATGTTGTGAACATCTGCTAAACTGCATGTTTCAAAACGTGCACTGCAATGCAATTAAATTCGTCATGTTTCGTTTACTAGTACTAGCAAGCAGGTGCACTGGGGCACAGGCATTCACACACACACACACCTGTACACAATTCATCAAAAGGAGCGAGCCCATTGTCTAAAGCCCCCTCGGCCACTGAATGCCATTCATGCGCCCACATTCCTTCCTGTGTCCTGCAGTGCTATGGTGTGGCCTCATTCCTATCAGAAGTGCCCACGGACTCCAGGTCCAGTGCAGCCATGGCCAGCTCACAGCTTCCCCACTGTTAACCCCCACCCCCAAACCTCTTTCCTCCCTCTCTCGCCCTCTGCTCGCCCACTCCGGCCTGCCCAGTGCTGCTATGTGGGTCCCGGAGCCAGGGATTAAGCAAGGGGTTCAAGAATCATCGGAGGGAAATGGAGACTGTTCCCAATCCCGCCTCTCCCTAATCCGCACTGTATCTACCTCCATTGTTCGAAGCTTTAATAAAGCAAGGGATGGATGTGGAGGAGGAGGATGGTGTTGTTGTGGGGTGGGGGGGGGTCTTGTGGAGGCTAGTGAAAGGCAGTTCAACAGAGGTTGAGCGAGTAGATTTGTATAGCACTGCTTTTGAACTTAGAGTTAGAATCGTTATCATTATGCTTACTGCAACAGTGTAGTGAGTTTCAATGACTTTTATCCACTGCATTAACTCAGTAAGATGTAAACAAATATTTCAGAGAATGTGATGTGAAATGATATGTTGTGAGATACATAACCAACTGCAATTGCTTTTACAGTTAAAAGGTACATTATTTACCATCCAAAACCACTTGTAATATGTATTTTGCAGTTTTCTACATAATTAAACACATCAAAAATCAACTATCCTTCACACTGTGTAAACAGTTCATGATGTATGAGTCAATAGAAATTCTGCTACATTATTTGATTTACAATCTTGCTTACTTGCACTAAAAGCTCAGAAAAGTGCTGCTTTCTGCTGTTAATCTCATTTTGGTGATGCTATGTATTTTTGCCTTACAATACCCATGACATTAACAGATGTTACAAACATGTTTCGGACCAAAGGAATATCTTAAAACTATCATAAAACACTGTCTCTTGTGAGAAAGCTTTGTGAGGATTAAACTTTTGACCTCTGGTTCCATTTACCACCACTGTAAACACTTCTGACATGGCAAGTTTCTCTAGAACAGAGCATCTCACAGCACTATAAATGTCTGGATTTTTCTTTTCATTCTAATGATTTAATTATGCAGATATTAAAAACAAAAAACTGTGGCATTCCCATTTTAGGTAGACACCTTTTCTCTGACCTCAACTCAATTTGATTGCGTCTTTGGGACATAATACATATGTAAATACATAAACTAAAATAGCACATTTCAGATTCTGATTAAATTCAATGTTATTTTCATACAAATCTGTTTTTTTCCTCACTGGTCGTGAATTCACAGTTTAAAGGACATATTCAGTGTGACAGACAACTAAATTTTTTTTTTGTTATTGGTAGCATTAATATTGTTACCAAATTTACTACAAACATTGGTCGTCTGCTTAATATACATTGATACACACACCACTTGACATCCCTAATATCTAAATAGACCTCATGACCTCACTCAAATCAGCCCCCCTCTCAAAGCACCACATCTTCACCCTGCTCATCTTCCCCAGCTCTTTAGTATTACATTCAAATCCACAGGCTCCAAGCCAGGCTGTATATACACACATGAACAGTAATCTGCACTAGCGGCCAAAGTTTCATTTGCACCCCCTCCATAAAAGGCTGTTGGTACAGTGGCCAGCTCTTCCTATTTCTCCCCCTCTCTTCCCTCCTTCCTGTTCTCTAAACACCCCCCCCCTTCGGAGGAAGAAGAGGAGATAGGCCCTGCAGCTAAAGCCCTCTTTTCAGTGTGCCGCTGGCGGGGTCTATCGGCGAGACGCAGCGAGCGGAGGTGTCGCTTCTGCTCTGGCATTTCGGACAGTATCTACTCCTCTCCGGGCGCAGGGAGAGAAAGAAAAACAGAAGGGGGTATTATCAGGGAGGGATGAGAGCAGCGAAGGCATTTTTGTCTTTTTATTCCCCTCCTAAGCCCCGGGCTTTGCTCCCAATCCGATTGGTCGATACAGCCAGGGATGTAAATGAAATGCAAAGAGGAATAAGGCTGGCTTCCCATCTCCTGTGTGTGTGTGTGTCTGTTCCACTGCTCCTCTCTCACTCTCTCTTTTGGCTCTTGCTCAGGGTTTGCCATTTAGGAGCTGGTCTGCCTTTCTCACCTTTTCTGTGCTCTTTCGCGTCTACTTCCCAGTGTTTTTTTTTTTTTTTTGGGTTTCTTTTCTTTTTTTTAATAATGAAATAAGATCACCCTTTGGACTGCAATCCTTCTCCACTGGTGTGTTTACCCTGTCCCATCCTGCTCGTGTTTCTGGCTCTACACTCTATCTTTTCCTTCTCTCTTACTTTCCCCTCTCTCTCTCTCTCTGTCTCTCTCTCTCTCTCTCTTCATCCCCCCCACCTCCCGCTGGCTGGGCTCTCCACTCTTATCTGCTCAGGCGGCCCACATTCCAGTGTTGCCGTGGCGCCCTGCCTGCATCCGCGGTCACGGCGATTCCATGGGTTCACACAATCCCTCAGATGAGAGAGCGGCTGAGAGAGGGACAGAGAAACAGAGCGACAGTCAGCGCAGAAAGAGATCGTGAGAGAGAGAGAGAGAGAGAGAGAGAGAGAGAAACAGACGAGTCAGGGAGACAGAAATGAACAGCAAAATTCTGTGATCATTTTTCAGAGACACCCCACAAAGGGCGTCAGCACTTTCGCACCTTCCCCAACTCTCCTTCTGCACAGTGAACAAATAGCATATGGCAATCCTTCCTTATGCAACATCCCAGCTAGAAAGAAAAACAGCCTATAAATCATAATGTATAAGGTAGGACAGATTCAGATACACATTGGCCTGCATGCCTAAGTGTGTGCATGTAAGTGCATGTGTGAGCAGGGGGTGGGAGGTTCTATGTCACTACGCACTACACCTCCTAAAAGGGTCTCTGGCAATCTGACATACTGTATTCTCAGCTCAATCCATCAGGGATTACCAGCTTGGACCGTCATCTTAACAAATAGATTTATGAATATGAAAGTAAATATAAACAGGCTCATCAAATACATTAGCGTTTGGAGTTCAAAGGAGCTGAGAGCACTGTGCAGCAGAAGGGGTGGAGACAGATGGGGGGCAGGGGGGGTAGAGTGCAGAAAAGGATGGGGCCATTTTAAGAGGCTGCCCTAGATTAACAGGCCATTCTTAATCTCTTATGGCTGCTCCCAAATTGGGTTCCCCCTCCAATCTCAATCCCAGACCGCCATGCTCCTAATGTGGGAGCCAGAGACACATGACAGCAGGAGGGCTAAGGGATAATTATTAGTGAGTGAGTGACTGAGAGAGCTACAGTAAATGAGAGAGAGAGAGAGACACAGAGAGAGAAAAATATACAGACATATCTGGATATTGATAAAGAGGACATTAATATAAGAACATTGATTATATTTCTGAACAAAAATAACATTCTAACTATGCAAATGCAACAAAAACATAACTTTATAAAGTGTTCCCTCAATCAACACCAACTAATTTCAGCTTATCTGGCCTTCCACACTTTAGGACATCAACGGAAGAAACATGGTCCAGCATCTTAGAAGACAATATTGCTATATTGGAGACTTTAACTTACTAGGCTGTTCTATTATAATAACAAAATCTTATGAAAACCACAACTTTTACACCAGTTAAAGACAATATTTGGAAAATATTTAGTACACTATAAAGTCAACGTAAACAAAGGGGTCAAAATGGCTTGAAAATTCCAGAGAGTCCCGTTAAGGCCTTCATCATCATCCGACAGTTCATGTCAAATAACATAAACCAATGGCCAGTCTGTTCAATTTTACAAAGACATGCAGCAGCATAGTTTACAGTTACTTCTATATCCAGTACTGAGGTAGACCACAGCACCCTGATACACATTCACACTGTTATGCTGACCAGTCTCCAGTTCTTACAGAGAGTGAAGGATTTGATCTTTCCTTCTCTGCACTTTTTCCACATCATACCTGCATCAGCATTTATCGGTCAAACTATTTAAAGATGTCCCCGTCATCCTCCGTCCATCTCGCTGTGGCTGTTTAAACCTACACCAGTTTTTTTGAGAATGGGTCCACAGAGGTCTAGTGTTTCTGTCGCTGAGAGTCTCTGAGTCGGTCTCTTTCTTTGCGGAGGTGTATGATGGCTGAGCGGATGGCCCGCCTCTGAGAGTCTGCGGGTTCTCTCTGAAGATATAGGCTGAAGTGGTGGATACTACGGCTCAGGAGAGAGTCTGGCTGATGGCTGCCGCCCCCAGAGCGGAGCAACCGCTCGGCAGCCAGAGCCAGATTCTTATCCCAGTTGGATGGATAGTCAGCCTGGGCATCCACGATTTGACAATACAGCTGTTAAAAACAAACAAACAAACAAACAAACAAACAAACACATGTAAAATGTAACTGAAAAAATATAACTAAACGTACAGTTTTGATTTCATGGTAAAGCAAAATTAGGATGAAGACAGCCGCGAGTGTAAAAGGGCCAAATAACAGCTTCAAAAAGATACACAATAGAACAGAAACAACATGTAATGTGATACAGCTTTATCCATGTCAGAGGCCATGTTATGGCTGGCATAATTAACTGCAAGTTCATTGGGGAACATAAAGGCCAGAAATGATTTATATAAGCTTTTCCTTTGGATTTTTTTAAAAATAGAATCCTCTAAAAACAGAATATAGTAATTTCTTATTAAGCAAGCAGATGATACACAAAGAGGACCTAATAGACACCCTATACAGGTGTAATGAGAATGGCTTTTGTCAATCATAATTTCTAATCAACTAAAAACAACTGGACAGGTCCATGAAAATAAATTTGTAAAACGCTAAACTAGCTGCAACTCTCACACTTACGTTATAAGAGAGGTCATAGAGACGGGCCTGGCCCCCTCCTTCCATCCTCTCAGCAAGGTCAAAGAGGAAAAACGGCATTTTCATCCTACAACACAAGACGTGAAATAGAATTCTGGTTCCAGCTGAAATTTAATTTTAGTTCTATGTGCTTGCTGGAGGATAAGGTAAGAGTGGAGTGGAGTACATTACCTGGCCTGCCACATTTCCTCATTGGCCACTCTTTCCCATGAACCAGCAGGGAAGCTGTGAAGGGTGAAGAACACACAGAAAGTTACGAGACTTAGCTAAATGATCACTGTAGTCAAGACTGTGTGTAAGGTTCTATTTTTGGCATTCAGCTTGTAATCCAACTACGTTTTACTCAATACAGTATATCCTTTTACACAACATCAGTTCTGGTCCCAGAGTGGTCTAGTGGAATAAGGTCCCTCTGAATAGAGGATCACTGGTTCGAATCCCGGTCATGCTGCTAGCCATTGGATAGGTGTCACTTTCTCCCCACATCACTTCAGTGCGACCCTGGCCGGTGCTGGCATCTGCTGGCCCATGCATGAGGGCCGGGTGCACGGTACTTTCCTCTGAGAGCATTGGTTGCCCGGTTGCGTTCAAGAAAAAAATATGGGACGGCTACACAGAGGCTAAGAGGAGGCGCGTGCTGGTCTTTACCCTCCCAGTGTTGGGAGCACTGCATGTGATAGGCGCAGAATATGCATGGGTTACATAATTGGCAATTCATATTTGGAGAAAATGGGTAAAAGTCAGAAACTAAAAAAACTATCAGTTCTATCAGTTTATTGTGATTCAAAATGAGTCACAAGCGCACTGAAACCACATTATGCTTATGTCATTTAAAAAAATACACTGTGTTCCAACGTAAAATACAGCGATTTAAACGCGGTGAACAAGCAGAAGTACTGATCAAGCACTCGTGTCCAATTTTCTGTTGGCACACAGGGCTAAAGGAAACGAATGGCAATCCTGGAGATCATATTCTTAGCATCCTGAAAACATGCGACAGCTGATCTTAAGCAGACTGCAATCTTTAGAAGCACTCCCTGCACTAAATGACCCAAATATTTCTGCATTTCGTCCGTTCCATTTCATTGCACATAACCGTGCGGCCTCTCCTTCAAAGGAATATTTTAGCATGTGACTTCCCCGCTAATATTTGGCTGGCGGGCAGGGACGGACACGCTTGTAGCGGCCGAGAGGAGAGTAATGTCACACCATTCAACCCCGATTAGCCCGCTGAATACCAGGCAGGCGCGCAGAGCCTCTGCGCCCGAGACTAGAACTAATTTCACTTTATACACACGTATTGACACGCCGCAGTTTAGAAAGTCATTAGGGTGGGGTCAGTAGACTAATAACGACTTTGAAGCTGGAGACGGTGGCTGCTTTCCCAGCAGGATGCTGGTGCAGTGGTTAAGTGGACTTCAGTAGCTGTGGGGATGGGGGATATGTGAACGGAAGCTGTGCGAAGGTAGGGATGTGCACCTTGTAAAAAAAATTGATGATCAGAGCTTCAATGTGCTCTATGGCAATGGTCTAAATCTTGCTTTCCAACATAGTGTATTCCTAGCGTTACCCCTTAACGTCATGCTTTGTATTCAGTTATTAATCTTAAGTGGCTATTTATTGCTACTCAGTCATTAACCTAGACTGAATGAAAGGTATGCAGCTATAAAAGTTGTCCTTAGAATTGTGAATTCAAAAACATAGTACATAGAATACATGAGAAAATGTCATAAGGCATCAGTAATAGCTCACGCAGTTAAACAGCAGTGACTCTCAACCTGGCAGTCGCAAGATGGTTGTCTAAACGAGGTATATAGGTCTGCATTGTAGACTAAAAGAGCAATATATACACACACCAAGTGTAGCAGCACCTAGCCAAGCAGTTAAACTATGTGCTTATTTAGGAACATTATAAACATTATACAATTATTAGCAAACTGCAGCCATAACATCCACATTTGTACTTGTACATGTAAAACATATGGGGTGAAATTAAACTGATGAAGATTCTGATCTGGTGCATTGTGACAATGCAGTAGGTGCTAAGGTGGTGTGTTACCTGTCATGTGGCTGGCTCCAGTTGTAAAGGCGCTGTGTGTGCTGTGCCCACTCCTCAGGGTGCAAGCGGCTAGTAACAGGCACCAGCTGCTCACACACCCCCCATGGCCAACGGGAAAATGTCCTCTCCCAGCTCGGGTCCCCCTCTGACAGACCAATACATGCAAACACAGGCCTCCTAAACATACATACACACACACAGCATCAGAGATTGTGTCTTTCTTTTTTTTCTAGTAGTTAATTTATCTCAGAAGTATGTGTTTTTTTACCTGTAAAAACAAGGTAAACATTTTTGGAAAAGGCACAAATAAGCAAATAAAAAGCAAGAAAGATGGAACACTTTTAGAGGAATTCCAGTTTGGAAGTTGACATATTTTTCAACGGCAGTCTGTATATGGATTTGATTAGTTGCACCAAGGATTGATTAGATAAACAAGGTTTGGATTGTAACTTTTAATACAGCTCTTCGTCAAAACCATTTCTAAATCTGTTTAACGCGCACACATGCACAACTTCTTAAAATGTATTTGTATTTATTTAAATGTGCATTATAAACATATTCATTTTAACTGTCACAATACATAACCTTTTCACAAATGCCGAAGACCTTTTCAGAGAGAAAAAGAGAGAAAAAGGGGGGGGGTATAGAATTGTACATTTCATGGTAATAATTACATGGTAACTACACTCGTCCTGTTCAAGAGTCTTCTTTCCAGTAAGTGCTGACTTTTTTTTTTTTCTTTTTTTTTTTAACAGAACCAGCAGCCAATTAGAGCTGTCCCATTTCCAGAATTTAACTGGATTCTTTGCTCAAGTCTGTTGCAGAAGATTGAGCAAGTAATTAAAGAAATATTGATTAAGCCAAATAGCCAGAAACAAAAAACAAGAAAACCCCATTTCAAATTGAATAATCATTTAGAGCTCTGCATCAGTTGGGAATTGCAACACTAGATAATCATAAGTACAAATATTTACAAACTGATATGTAATAAAGGAGAAATCTGAGCATGGCTGGAAAATATAGACTCCTTTTAAATCCAACATAAGCCTAAAAGGTGCTTAGATTAGATGTCTGATTTTTTATTTTGCAGAATTAGTTTAGAGTTTATGTTAAAACACTAAATCTTAATTTTCTTTTCTGGGGCAAAACTACCCATCTTAACCTAATGAAAAACTATATCCTATACGTAGAGCTATTTTCTGCTGTCAGAAAGAGCTCTCCAATGAATCTGATCTGTATTCAGACAAATAGTCTTTAGTATCTGCTTCTGTCATCCATTTCTCTTTTCTCCTTTTTAATCTGCAGGCTTTCCCCAGTGCACTGGGTCCTCTGGGTAGCGCCTCTGGTGACTACTGCCCCCCACACAAGGCTGCAGGGCTTTGGCAAGGAAATACTGCCGTCTGGTGGAGGGAGGCAGTATAGAATCCAACTTTTACTTTTCATATACCTTCCTGTCCCAACATGGTATGTGTCGTGTAGTATAAGCAAATAGAAAGGACATAATAGGATGTAAATGCTGTGGTTTAAGCTGAAACAACGGAGCTAAAAGTACTAATGGATAGAGAGAGAGTATTGAAGGGCGAGTCAATGGAATGAAAAGGGTGTTTTTCTATGGAAGCATGTGCACATTTAACTCACTGCGTATTGTGCTGGAGAAACTCCTCAATGTTGAAACTATTTTTCTTCTCCGTGTTTAGTGGGTCCCAAAGGCGGCCAGGGAACCTCACTCCAGGAAGATGATGATGGAGCTTAGACACATACCAGCTATATGTCATCATCTGAGCAAATAAAAAACAACATAATCAGCAAATAAAACAAACATAATTCAGTTCTAATAATGATTTTAATTAACCCTTTGCAGTTATCTCTAGTAGCAAAAAATAAATAAATAAAATTACTTGTGACCTTTAGTTTATTAAAACAAGTGTAAAACTCCTGTGGAAATTGTGTATTCTAAGCTTTCTGTTATGATGTAAACTTCCATCTATTACATTTAGGCATGTTTTGGTCATTTCTTTCCACATAGAAACAACCAGAGAAACATCTGAAGAGCACATGTAATTGTAACTGATTTCACAATCACGTAATCAATTTATTCTTAAAAAATGTAAATCAAATCAAATATAGCAAATCAATAATATTACCTATTCAATATACATACTTATTTTTATTCAATAGTACTATACTATTGAATATACTATACTATTTTTTATTCAATAGTACTATAATGTGCTTTGCAGGTGATGTAGTGATGGGACCTGCTGCATAACTGACCTCCTGGTCAACAAGACTGACATCCGGCCGCAGGCCCTGGCAGTAATGCAGGTAGCGAAGGGTGTTGCCAGGGAGATCCCCTCGTGTCAACACCATTGAGCCATTTGGGAACGAGAACACAATCTCACGAGCAAACTTTTCCACAACCTCATTACTGCTCTGATCACACTCTCTGAAAAATACAGAAATGCACACATTACATAAAGGGCAAGAAGTCATAGTTACACATACAACTGATAACCATACCTCCAATTCTTACTTCCTTACATTAAATAAGGTGAGCTGGAGTTTTGGTATTAAACAAATCCATGCTAGGGTGCACCAAGGAGAAGAAAAAACAAACCCGTGTTCTAACCAGCTCTTTCGAAACTTTTGCACAATACTCTATGATCCCATGTATGAGAACTCAATTCATGATAACAAAAATGATATACATAACAGAGATAATGCTGAAAGGTATGGGGGATCCGTGACACTATCATGTCTCCAGCCAGTCTGCTGTCAGCTCCTTTCCCACACGGAGAAGCACGTGGTGAGTGAAAGTCTCGCAGATGACACAGCGGAGCGCCTCGCTGCTCTAATCAGACTCCGACAGGTGTGATGAACGCCGACAAGTGCGTCAGTCCAGCAGGCTGATCAAAGCGGTGCAGTGCAGAGTGAGGCAGCCATGCACCAAACCACACGGCACTAATCTACGCAACTGCCGTGGCCAGGACGCCTAATCAACCACAGAATGCCACGGCTTTAATCTGCATGACTGGTGAGGCCAGGATAACTAATCAAATGGAGAGTCAAAGAGACAGAACTTTGCAAACCCAAGAGCTTTGAAGTCTGATGAAGCATGGGCGTGCTGAGGAATTCGGGGAGAGACTACCATGGCCAAGGCTGAGTGAAAAACTACAACCTCTAGAACCCCTGAGTGGAAATGGTAGAAAATACAGCATGAAGCAATGTTCTAAACAAGCTACTGATATTTGGCCGTTCAATAGCCAGTGCAGCCCCCATCATAGTATACTACTTTAATGTTGTTTGGAGCCTGACTATGATAAAATGCACTGCAGGCCAAATGTATAGACTATCAAGTAACAAGTAACTGGTCTGCAATGATGTTCTCCTGCTAGGGCTGAGCGATATGGTAAAAATGCTGCATCACATTATTAAAAGACTTTTTTTCATGATACATGTCATTACAGACTAAAAACATCAGTAGCGACAGATTGTTAAAGACTACAATTTATATACTCTCCCGTGCTGAATAGAGTGATTTTTATTCAACATCTGCTGCTCTTCATTAAATTAAACCAGTCTAACTACACTGTTCATAATGAAACCTGCAGCTGATCAGTGTTTATTAAGCACTAACAGTATCTTCAATATGCTTAGAAAAGCATACTGTCTATTACAATAACAAAATTTATCACAATACGATAAAATATCGTCATCTTGTCTAGCTCTAACTCTTGCTATAAGAAATGATATGGAAAAGACCTCCACAGTGTTTGTTGATAACACTTATTATTTGACCAGTTTAAAATCATTTACACTAACAAACTAATTTAACCAAACTAAAAAGGTAAAAATATAAAAAGCTGTCAATTATTTTACATTCTGTTGCAGGTTAAATTTTTTTGTACATGTTAAATGTTAATGTATATCTTTATCCAAGTTAGTACCACTTCCACATGTGACCTGTAGCAGAGCTGGAATGGTGAAACCATGCATGCTTGCTTACCTATAGTTTGAGTGGACCATTTGTGAGAGCAGTCCGGCAGTAATGAGCCACGCCCCTGCGGTCCACACAGCTCTCCAGCCCAGCCGCTTCTCCAACCAGCACACAGACCAGCTCAGCCCCACACCAGCCAGAACACAAAAACCAGCATCAGCCTGCAGCCAGAACCGCTCCACCTGCCAGTATACATGTACATTAGCATCCTTGCTAAGCACCTAAAACAATAAGTCAGAGGTTGAGGGAGCGCAACAAGTTGTTACACACTCACGAACATAATGTGCTAATACACAGCACTTTATCAGATATGCTTTCTTCAAGAATAGCATATCTGATACTGAGCAGCACATCTTTGTGTTTAACATGGATAAAATGTGTTATCTGTAACTGCATAGAACTGTACTTTAGAGAGGAGTGTCTACATGAGCTGTAAATTTACATCTCACACATGACTGAAACTAATCTTTACAGAAGTATTTCTTTACAGAAGCAATCCCGAAACGGACACTCACCACTCCCAGCAGCAAGGGCTTCTCAATGTCCAGGTTGGCTCTCCAGGCAAAGAACCCAGAATACAGACTGACCATAGCAGCAAACAGCCACACAAACGCACAGCGCCTCCTGTGGGTCGAACACATGCAGAGGTTACTCCTCTATTATGAACATATGTATTGTTTATTGTTTATATAATTTTAAACTCTTGTATTCTGTACTTTGAACTCTGAAAGGACAACAAAAGGAACACAACACAGGAAACTTCAGCTGTACAAATCTGGTAACAAACATGACAACTTCAGCTTTATATTCCTGGTAACTGTGATTGATAGATATGTCAATTAAGAAAACACAGTACAGGTGAGCATTTTTTTTTTATTTTTATTTTTTAGCTGGTTGTTGATATTTTAGTGTTTGATGTTCTCTCAAATAAGAAATGGTTTAGTATGTAAATGAGATGTCATTTAATCAAATATGCATACATTTGTTAAAAAAATCCTTGTAAAAGATGAAGCAAGAATTAAAATGTTTCTTTTTGCATACTGAAGTCCTGTTCAAGCAAAACAACTTAAAAGAAAAACATGCTGTTGGAATCCAATAGTTTTTTTTTTTTTTAAATCAAAGAATAACTTTGCACTGCTATTATAAGACATATTATAATGGCATAAGTCTCAGGTCATTTTTTAGACCACTCATCATGATATACTATTGTCATTGTACTAAGATTTCACTACATAAATTTCTACATAAAACTGGATGAATGCACATATTCCACAAACATAGATTTTTGTTTCTGAATGTAGAGAACTTCTGATTTTGAGAAAAAACAAATTTAGGAATGCCTCTCTGAACTCCGCAAGAGCTCAGCGAGAGCTCAGAGAGAGTTCAGCGAGAGCTCAGAACACCTGCACATCTGCAGGAATGGTGTTATGACAAATAAAGCATATATATTCAAATACACCATTTATATTCTACACAATCAGTGGTAAATGACATGATGTGGTTGAGCTAAGCCTTCATTAAAGTTTCCAACGTTTGGAAAGTAAAGTTAGGCGTCGGTGGATCCAAACTGAAATATATATTTCTGCTGAGTTTGGATATTTCTAAGAAGGGAAGACAAATAGATGCTGTAGATGTTACTTATCAAACAAATCTGAAAACTGGTTGACCGGATCAAAACTGTCATTACCGCCTGTTGTGTTTCGTCTTAATCCTACCTTTTTAATGAAGCATGCAGCAGACCTAACGCTGCTAATATCAGCACAGGAATAGAGAGGTCCTCCACACAGTGATTCAACTGAGCCCTGTAAAACAACAAAAACACATTATTATTATTATTATTATTATTATTACTATGAACATACTCCTTAAAATCCTTGAGTGATAGAGTATCAAAATGAATAAGCCAGCAGTAGTCCTTTAATTGACTTTATACTTCTTTTTGAGGATATACACGCACATTTATTCAAACACTTGAATATTTTCAGCTGTCTCCAGTCGCCAGTCAATGGGCAATTTTCTTGGTCCAGGAGATAGCAGCCTGCCATATGCTTTAATACCATCTCTATTCCTGACAGCTTATTTAGGCACTGTAAGAGGGAGTGAATGTTTGAGACTGTGTCAGCTCCTCATGGCAGGTTTACACACTGAGTGCAACGTGCTTGTCATATTCTCTCTCTAGCATGGCCGTCCATCACTTTGGTGGGGGTAATGGGAAATAGGGGTGGAGAAGTGAAGGGTAGTAGGTTGTCTTAAGATGAGAGAGACAGAGAGAGGAAAGCACCCAAACACATGATGAGGGAGAGCCATGGAGCGGCTCCAGATCCACTGGTATATTGCACTGGCTGTCATCAGAGTAGCCTGTCACGCTCACAACGCCAGCGATCATTTCAAAAGCGAGTGCCTAAAAACACAGCAGCCAGATTTGGCCCGCTAAGCAGGTGCCATGCTGCTTTGATAGAGAGGTGAGGAAACAGGAAAAACAAAGACTGCATGCTGGGTGGCTTCTCTCAGCTCTCTAGCTTCTTTTTTAAAGCTATCTGTTGACTGCGGGGTGTAAAGTGTGGATATTTCTCAAAACGCACCACATCTACCCTATTTTACATCGGGAGAAAAAAGCAAAGCTTTCAAAGAGGTGTCTTCTACTGAAATCATAACCTGTACTTAATGCATAAGGAGCATATTAATGCATGACCAGCATATTCAATCAACCACAATATTCAAGAGATTTAAGACAATGTCTTTTTAAAGGCATATGAATAATGATCCCATAGTGCTATATATGATTATGCCTACTACAGTCTATTGCTGGTATACTTACTGCAGCATCTTCAGCAGGTTAACACTTCCCTCTGATTTTGCCTGTAATCAATTAAAGCACACACACATCCACACACACACACACACATTGCTCATTGGAAGAACACAGTCAAGATATTCCACATGGTCTTCGATCTCAGCTAAAAGTACACATAGTGAACAGCGTTCAGCTTTAGTGTGGAGAATTCAAAATACATAGAGGGGTTACACTACTATCCAAATTCAAAATACTTAGAAGGGCTACACTACTATCGGCGTATTTTTATTGTTCTCACAGTACTTGCAAGTTTCCACAAAGAGCACCTCGTCAAGGGCTGTGTTGACACAACTGATCCATTAGGAGTCGTGTCTAATATAAGAGCAGCAAAGAGCTGACTGAACCGTGCTCTACTGTGCAACAGAGAATGACCAGAATAGCCAGTTACAAAGCACGCTTATGTGTTCTGCTCGGTCCTTAACTACTAGCCTGTAAACATCCTTCAAATGTGATTATTCACACTCTTAGTGTTGCATAGGATGTGTTAAGCAGTAGCTGGTACTGTTGTAACAAAATTAATATATCACTGCTGTCCAATTAAAACTATGTGTCTCCAATTTTTCTGTGTCTCCAAATAATTCTGGATTCAACTGACCAATAGAAATGCTTCAAAATTACTTGGAGCAAACTCATATTTTACATTTATTTTACATTTCACTTCCATTATGTTAAGACCACTTTTGTCTTCTCCTGTAAGTCAACATCTGAGATTCATGTCTTTCATTGGACAGCGATGATATACAATGATACAGATACTGATAATGATACATGATACCAATATAAATAGTCCAAAATGACTTAAAATAAAATAATAGAATAAAATAGAATAAACTCTTTGAAGAGTCTTTTACATTGACTTCCATTTGAAAGTCATGAAAGTTTTCCTTCTCCTGTAAATTTGCTTTTTTGAAAATACAAGGTTTTTGCATGCCAATTTTGCTGGCTTTTGTAGGAGATGGATTGAGCTTTTGTTATGTGTGTTGTATTTTCTGATGTTTGCTTAAAACAAATGTTAGTTAGCTTCATTTTTACTTCATTTTTAGTTACACAGAAATAAACTTACCAACAAACCAATCCATGGCTAAATAAGAGAATACCATTATTGTAATACTGAATAACTTTGCACTGTGTTCATATTGTGCAGCCCTAATAGACAGCAGACACAGTTTATTGTATTCAAGCATTCAGTGTATGATTTTGTTTTTTATAATCTTTTAAGGCAGAAAATGTTAGAAATCTGTGTTTGAGACAAATATAAACGAGAAAATATGGAAAGCCCTTGTATGAATATACAATATATATGTGTCCAAGCATTTCAGTGGTACACACGTAGATTTATTATATTTGTATTAGTAACACTGTGTACCAGGCTAAATGTGCCATATTCAGTCCTCAGCAGGTGTGTCATCAAGCCACTCAAGGATGTCTGGTCTCCCCAGCTCCAGCGGGCTGTGTTGAGGAACGAGGAGATGGGCAGGTAGAGGTATGGCAGGAAGCCAGCCAGGAAACACAGGCCCAGAGAAACTAAACCTGAAAAACATAAGCCCTGAAAGAACAACATTACTAAAATTATTATTATTATTAAAATTATTAGCCTTGCAACAACTACATTCCCCAAATACTCATTTAATGATAAAACTGTCATATTTAAATATTAGAATGAAAATTTAAAGTCTCTAGCAGCACATTATTAGGCCACAAATACACAGGAACAGCACTTAGTCCAGAATGGGTTGTGTGCCCTCCCTCGGAGCAATTTCCTTAAAAACACTGCAGATTGGCAGTGTGTCCAGTAATCTACAGAGCAGCGTGCCAGCTCCTAAACACTTTCCGCAATCACAGCAGAGTGGGAGCTATTCCTGTCCAATAGAGTGCTTAACTGGTTTGCAAAGCAATTTAATTTCAAGGCGGTCCAAGCCGAGCACAAGGGCTAAGCAATTAAATACGTTTCCCTCTGTCAGGCAATTTTCTCTCAAATTTTGTTTAAAAGATGATACATTACATGCATAATGTTTCCATATGGAGGCATAAAATAATATTAGAATGTGGTTCAGCAACAAACCATGTAGCCTGTGACATTAAATGAGCACAGCACCATACATATACCTTTATGCTGAAATATGACTGCAATACGACTGTTTCTCAGTACTCACATTGTGAATGTAGAGCTGGAGCAGCACCCAGGGAATGATGATGAGCACATAGAGAACCACAGTGTGCTGGTTACACAGGCTGAGTCCACAGCACAGCGCCCCCCACAGAGAAAACTGAGGACAGACAGAAGGAGATGACATAATGCCTCCACATTAGGGATGCACGAATAAAAATATATATATATATTAAATAAAAAAAAAACTGATCTTGCAATATTTGGTTCTGTGATATACACCAGCTCAGCTCACCAATAAGAACTGGTTCTTTTAGCTCTAAAGACAAGCTTGGTTCAATGACTCTGCCAGTTTTTTCAGAATCAGTTGAACATGATTATACCTATACAGAATACAAGATTTGGCATATCAGTTTCAGTATTGGGTCAATATAAGCAGAAGATGCTGCATCAGATATTGGAGGGGGAAAAAATCATTCAATGGCATAACAAATCTTGCCTGAAATAGCACAAACTCACTGTCTGATGTCAGTGTTGGAATAGTTTAAACATGGTATTCTTGTTTTAGAAGTTCCTCTTAAATTGTGAAAGTATAAAGGTTAGTATAAAGTTTATTCGTTTTTAAAGAACAAATAGCGGACCTGAATCAGCCAACACTGATGTCAATACTGGTATCGATAAATAAAGTACAATTCGGTAGCAGTAACATGCCAACTGTTCTACAAAAGTATGTGCAGAGCTTTAGTCACTTATATGCATTAATATGACAGTTGTGACTGGCTTTTAAAAAGCAGCAAATGTGTAAAATACCACAGAAGTAAGTAGAAACCAAGTTTTACTAATCGTTACCTTCATCTTCTGAGCCGCAGTCTCTGCAGAATGAAAGCAGGCTAAGAGGGAGAAGAGGAGACCCACAAACAGGTTGTTGAGAGAGAACACCTCTGCCACTACTGACCATTGCCACACCAGTCTGGATACAGCAAAACTGCCCCCAGCCAGCACGGCTCCCGGGCCAGGTCCAGCCAACCTGAAGGGAAAAAAAAAAAAAAAGCAAGACCAGAAAGTGAGCGCTTACCTGAGTCACTGCACACAGAGCCAACTTTCTCTCTCTCTCTCTCTCTCTCTTTGGGATTACCACTGAGCTTCTGTTTCACTGCAGCTAATAAACAAAAGCTACACATCCCTAATCCCCCAACCCGGTATGGATTACAGTCTCTGACTTCTACTGTACATGACAGTAATGAACAGAGGTTACTTTTGTGGCACTGAAAAATAAAATACTGATGTAATACATACCACCACCCACAGATCATACAAATCACAGGCAGATCTTAAAGGAAGAGTTCAGAATAAAAAGTTAAATGTTACCATCACTGAATCAAGGTAACATTCAGAAATTAGCATTATGCTAGTAGGGTAAGCTGTTTCCTTCCATTTGATGTTAGCCATGTTTGTATGTTTAGCTGAGCTACTCCTGTAATTTTTTTAAAAAGAAAAAAAAGAGGGCAATACAAAAAGCATGCTTGATTCTACATGAGGGTCTGACATTATGGCAATTAAATATTCAATTTAAGTCCGTTTGCTGTAATGAGTGGCCATATGGCGGGGTTTACAGAGAGCAGCCTGGTTGGGCAGCTGGTGGCCACTCCGGGGGTTTGGCCCTCACCAAAAGGCCACAATATTGACTGCAACTGAATAACTGCACTGTTGTTCTGCTCAAAGTTTAGACTGCTACACTGATTAAGTTCATATAGGGTTCTTACTCTGGTACATAGTTTAACAGAATACCTTATAAATATAAGCTATTCTAAGTATATGTACCTTATAAGTCTTAATAGTTCAAATTAAGTGATTACAATTACAATATTATATATTTGAGTGTTAAATTAGAGAACTTCTAACAAACATAGGGACTTAAAATACCAGTCAAAATGGAGTATAGAATTCAGGTTGAATATATTGCAAGGCATATACAATTCTCAATATGAAGCAATACACATACACACACTATATATACACATGTATAATGTTTGACGAACCTAAAAAAAGTGTCCTGAATTTGTCAACTGTGTTTTGGAAATATACTCTTCTGCAGACGCCCATCAATTTCCTCTCCTTCATACCCCACTACTCTTCTTCTTTCTACAGCAGAATACCAGTCCTGTATAACACCAGTACAGATAGGATATCCCCTACTATTTAAAAAGGCATAAACACGTAAGACCAGCGCCCCCCTCCCCCAGCCCCCACCCCCACCACTATCCCCATCTCTTTAACGGTAATTAAGGCAAACTTGGGATAAGCTGTCATGTGCTAAGACCCACCACTTATTAGAAAGACACACAGGGTGAGATACAGAAAGAGAGCACACGCGGCAAAGGAAAGGCTAAGAAAAAAACAGCCTCCAAATCTGAATGTGTGCAGGGGGTAGAGGAAGCCAGATGAGCGGGAGGGAGGGGAGCAGAATCTATATGAGACTGGAGTGGATAGAAATGAAGGGTGGGGTGGGTGAAAAAAAAAAAAGAAAAAAAAAAGTTGAGAATGATGCCTGAGAGAGAGCTGCAGAGAGCTAGTTTGGGGGAAGAGGAGGAGAGGAGAGGAAAAAAAAAAAAAAAAAAAAAACTCAGACCAGTCTACCAGCACACTGGCTTGGAAAATTTTGCGGGCTTGACAATTAAAGGGGTGGGGGGGTGTAGGGGGGGGAGTAGTCAGGCAGTATGGCCCTCTCCTCATTGTAGCGAGTGGCTTAGAGTCCTCATCAGCCTATCAGCTAAGTGACAGGCGGAGAGCTGCTCTATTCAGCGGCGCAGATACACGCCGCGGGCCAAGCGGCTGCCAGGTCCCTCCTGACCCCGCAATCCCTCGCCGCTGACAGCTTCAAGCTCCATGGCAAATTAGGCGCTCTCACATTACAATCGCACAAGACAGATTCCATTAACGGTATCTGAAATTGAGTAGAGAGCAGGGCCCCCGCCTTATCAGACCTGACTCATAAGCAGCGGCGGCGCTGCTGCAGCGCGCCGGCGCTTAATCACCAGCCATGATACCATTTAGACGTTTCCAGCGCCCGTTCTGCCTGCCGCTGTGATAGTCGGCCACAAAAGGGCCTGATGAGACTTAGGCGAAGGGGAACAATGGAGCTTTCGCAGGGAAAGCAAAGTAAGTCGAGAAAAAAAAAAGCAGAGAGGAGAGGAGGGTGAGGATGAAAAAAAAGGGGAGGGGAGTGGAACTCTCATGCTCACTGACTACTTCGCCTCTTCCTTCCTCCCCCCGCCACCTTCCTTATTTTCACACTCCTTTCCTTTTTCTCTTTTCTTTTTCCGTCTCAGACGATATGGAGCATTTTCAGCGTACGCAAGTGTGAGCGTGTGCAGTTGAGCTAATGGGTTGTCACAGAGTACTGGGGGTGTCTGTGGTGATATCAGCCGCTTTCTTCCTTACCGCTCATGAAGAGGGAGGGAAGTGAGGAAGAAGCGCTTTGGTGAAGGTGCAGGACCCCCCGCGCCCTCAATTCAACCCCCCTGTGCGCCAATTAACCCCCAGCGCACTGAAGGAGGGGGAGCTGGTAGGAGGGCTGGAGCAGGGGGTGCCGCGCAGAGGTAGGGGTCCTCAGTGTGAAATAATATCACATCCGGCCTGACTTGCCCCCCCCTCACATCAGCAGCTGGGGCTGACAGGAGCACTCAGCCACATTCACTCTTTCCTCTTTGAATCTCTATCCCTCAGAGAGTGCTTGACATCTCTCTATTTACTAGTGTCACTTCGTCTGAGGGAAGGTGTCTGACAGGCGGCGTGTTACACATCTTTCGTTTTAGCACGTGCAGGACCACCCGGGCCTCCCTTTCTCCTTCTCTCTCTCTCTCAGATTTTCTCACTCTCCCTTTTCTGTGATAAGAGGGAGTGAGTGACACTGGAGTGCAGCATCAGAGGCATGCATGCTCTTATCTGTCAATGTGGTGCAGCATGCTGCTGTATGTGTGTGTGTGTGTGTGTGTGTGTGTGTGTGTGTGTGTGTGTGTGTGTGATCGTGAAGGTCTCTGCAGCTCAGAAATATTTGCTCATTCATGTAGATAAAAGTAGCTATGTATATATGTATGCATATGTACACATAACCTCAACATTGGAGTAAAGTAATCTCTCTAGAAGACAGTAAAGGTATTTTTATCTGTCATTAGGGCTTTTAATGTGCCAGAATAAGCAGTATGCTTGTCTAGTACTCATCATTTACTTTTAGCTTCTAAAAGCAGAGTTGAATGGCAATGTTTACATTTAGAAAACATGTTACTGAAGCACTGTTTTGAAAGAATTTCCTGATGCTTGTGGCAAGTTATAAAAAAGACCCTGCTACTAAAAAAGGCTGCTACTACTAAACTACTAAGAATGTACTAGTAGTACAAAAAGTATTGGGACACCTGCTCATTCATTGTTTCTTCAAATGCAAGGACATTTAAAAAAAAAAAAATTGAGTAATTTCGATCTGCGGTGAGAATTTGATTGCATTTAGCAACAAGAGCATTAGTGAGGTCAGATTATTGGGTGACTACCATCCCACCTCATTCCCAACTATAGACAGAGCCCCATCATTCCAGAAAACACAGCTCAATGCTGGGGGGCTTTATACCCCTCTAGCCCACGCCTGGCATTCGGTCATTCATATTTATCTGCTCCAGAGAGTCCTATTCTATTGGCAATATTTATCTACAGGGACTAAACCAGTTGTTTGTGCACATGTGTACATCTGTATCAGCAACGGGTGCAACTTAAAGTAGCTGAATGCATTTATTAGAAGTGGTGTCCGCAAACATTTGGACACATAGTATATATAAAAGGTGAAGTAAAACATTCAAATTCTTTTACATTTTACCTTTGGTTTGCAGGTGTGTGTGGCTCAAGCACACAGGTTGTGTTTTAAAAACCAATATTAGGCTTTTGTGGAAACTGCTTTGTTACACCACTAGCTGTGCAGGGCCAATTAGCAGAGCTGAGAGTAATATGAGGGCTGTAGGAAATGCTGGAACACTACTACAGGACAGTACAAGACATTCTGCACAGCATGTGCTGAAAACTAATCACTCCCCAAACAATAAATATACACACATTTTCCCCCCAGAATGCCATGTATAATCCCCTAACTACTCCCACCATGCGCACAAACACACTCTTAATAGAAAATAAAAATGTGTATGACATTCAGCATTTTCCCCCCACCATCATTATTTCAACAAAGTCATTAGCCATCAGTGGTCCCGTATTATGTGTAGCCCTATAGACTGTATTAATTCGGGATGTATGGTAATAAGCAGTCGCTGATCCTCTCCTTGCTTGGCGACTGCTATTAGGAAGTGCCTGTGGAGACTGAGAATTGTAATATGGGGGTAATACTGACATCCAGCGTGGCAGACACAATCTTGGGCCTCCAGGCAAGGAGAAATTAAAGTAATAGCGTAATACTGTAAAATAACTATATTCCCCTTATTCTGAATGGGGTAATGAGGGAAAAGACATCTTCATTAAACATCTGTTAAAATGTATTACTGCATGTGTGTTAAATGAACCATTGGTCATGCTGGGGGTGGCCATTTACTAGTGCTAAAAAAAAATGCCAGGGAAAGAGGAGGGTCCTCTGTATGACAGCATAGTCACATGAAATGGTCTCAACAGATATAGGGCATGGTCTGATAAAAAAATATATACTTTATTATTATATTTTATTCATTACAAAAGCTAAGAATTTAAACACTTCTCAGAACACACACTAACGCTAGTGTCACCTACCAACAAAGCATGGCCATAAACCCAAAGCACCTTAAATATTAGGCTGATAAACGGGGACATATGTTCTCTAAGCCTTAAGCTGCCAAGAGCTGTTGTTCCTGGGACGATATTCTACCTGACAACAGAGGTGTGAGAAAGCAGTAGCCAGCACACATGCTGCTTTTATTCTGAAACAAATACTTAGCACAGCCACATCGCACCACACAAATCTTCAATACGGTCACACAATTTTAATACACTGTCTAAATAAAGGTGTTACGGAAAATTCCAGTTCAGTGTGGTGATTTCAAACCTTTCACAGAAGCCCTAGCACACCGGGAACTGTAGCAGGCTGGCTAGGTGAATGTGGCGGCTACACAGAGGAAAGTACAGTCACGGCCATATGGTGAAGGCCCTTAGAAAAATACAGAACCAGAGAGACAGGTGGGCTCTGGTGTCCAGTCAGCTGTGTAATCAGCTGCTGCATGCGGGATGGGGCACGCATGACCTTGGCAGGTGTGTACCCTCACAGGTGCGACAGAGACAGGGCTTAGGCCGGGTGGGCCGGGCGGGTGATGGGTGGAGTCCCTTTCAGACCACCTGGCTGCTTCTGTTATGTAACCAAGAGCTCAGGAAGGTGTGGAAAATGCTGAGTGATTGTTGTTTACCACTTTGATATGCATCACTGACTTGTGGGTAGCCGTTTGTTTGTTTACTATAAAGCAATAGGGTCTTCGGTATGCTAAACAATTTGTGGACGTAGTACAAATGAGTTCACATAATCATTTTAGCTAATAACTTGTGATTGCATAATATTGTCAGTGATCAACAACACTTGCCTATTAAAACCTGCATCTGAAGAAAATAACTGGCTCATTGTGCCAGTTTCAGAAAGTTTCAGAATTACTATAACTTCTAAATTATTCCTGTTTGTGGGTTCAAAAATAGTTCTTGTGAACTGTGAGTTAAAATTTTTTTTCCAACACAAAAAAAGATATAGCTTCCATGCAGTTTAAATGCAATGAAAATCAACAATTACCATTATTATTGAGGCCGGCCATCCTCAAAGGCTTGTCAGGCACCAGTGTGGAAACATAATAAGACATGCAATTTGGCTATCAAACCATGTGGTTTAGAAGAGTGTTCTGTAATTGACAAATCAAAGGGAGGCCGAGTGCTGGGTCTGAGACGCGGGGAACTTCGTCTTTGAAAAGAAATGGCTTCCAAGCCCATCAGTGCTCACTCTGCAATTCTACAGGCAGACATCCACCTAATTTGAACATCAAAGACTCACGATACTGAGGATCTTCCTGAAGTTTGGATATTACTGTTCATTTGGAAATTGAAATAATGGAGAGAAAATTTGACTCATGTGCTACCAGAAAGCTACAACAACCCCCCAGCCCAAAATGCTCTAACCACACTCTCAACTACAGTTAATATATACTTTAGTTTTAAGGGTATTTTGTCCTTGCTCATCAAAGCAGCAGGGACGAGTAGATTCACACAAATTAGTCATGCCTTTCCCTTATAAGGATATTAACAATGCTCACTGTTCCTTTCTAATGCAAACAGTAACAGCCATTATGAATACCTTGCTGATTTAAATTACAGCCTGGTCAATATATATCAACTAGTTGATACTGACGACCCATGGTTGACTTCTCAGGTCGTGGCATCACCTAAACTGGTGATCTTCCAATAGCTAAGCAAAAATGCCTACAGTTGTTCCAGTGATTATCCCAAAAAAGGTCAGCCCCAGGCTAACTACATGGCAGAAATACAGGCGATACAAGTGAACAGACTACTGATGTTGTGCTCAGGGTCCAAGCTGTTTTATTAGGCTAAAAATAAATAGGTGTTTGTTTAATGAAAAAATGTTGTTTTAAGACTGTAAGTTTCTACTGTTCATTTGAGTTAAAAGACAACTGAGAACTGACAAGCATGTCTGTCAAATGAAACATTTAACTAATACCAGTTGTGTTTTATCAATATCAATATTTTAGGTCAGTGGTTTACAAACTGTAAGTCTTAGGGCCCTATTTTAGCCAGGTGCGGTCTGCAAAGCGGGGGCACGCTCCTGTTGACAATTCACTACCATGATAGCAATGAACGCCTGACTGTTGACGTCTGCCTAGGTGGTTTTAGTCAGTGGTGCACCTGTGTTTTTCGTTGCCAAGATAGCAATACGGAAGAATTTTACATCAACACACCTCATTTCGAGACAACCACGCCCATCGGCGTAGATATATTCGCAAGCATCGTTGCTATTTAAACGACGCAAGGGGAAGGCATGAAAATAGACTGTTGGCGGGGTGTAAGGTGAGCAATGAGAATCACGACACGCTTTGCGCAAGTTGTAAGATAGGGACCATAAAGTGTGCCATAAAGCAGTATAGACTAAAAGGCTTAGCTTGGACCCAACAGAGCAGGGAAAGAGATGCCCAATCACCCCCCAACAGGCCAAATGCCTGCTTTATTTACTCAACTGGTCTTTTCTTTTTATTGGAAAATACATAAGGAGCTCATTGTATTGCAGCTTTATATGTGCATCTGCTAAAGTACACTGTAATATAGCCTGTTAACAAACTGAACGTTTCGACACAAGTGGCAACAATGATTCACAGGTTTTACAGAGCAAGTGAAGCACAATCGTTTTTCCTATTTGTGAGGAAATACATAATTGTTCTCTAATGAAATAAAGTGTCTAGTAGAGCAAATAAATAGAACACAGCTGTTAAACATGCCATAAGATAAATAGAGATAGTGTGGCTGTAAGTAGGCTAACTACAATTAATACTTTACTCCTTCAGCCCTGCTCCTCAAGTGACAGACAGCTGAAGCTATTTATGGTGTTCTCACTGTGCTATGGTAGCATGAAGGCTGTATTGAACCCTTTCTGTGCTTCTTTACATTTGGTCCCGCTGACTAGATTCAGCACCAGACACTTGACTCACCAGCAGCTTCTCTTGCCAAAGTGCAAAGGCTTGGCACACCCACTACCAGAGAACACAATTGCAAGTGCAAGTTCTTCAGACCCTGAAATTGGTCAAATACAGAATGAAAACATTTAGAATTTCCAGACTCAACCCTGAGAGGACAGAGTGAGCTGGTCACCCACGGAACGAAGTGGCGCAAGGTGCCAGGGTGGCAGTCTGGGGACAGGCCTGCCCGGTAGTGCTCCTACTGCGTGTGGTATGCCACTTCAGCACACCCACTGGGCATGGACCAAGCACCTGAGGACCCCAATGCCAACCCAGAAGGGCGTCCCAGACTGTGCCGGAAGCTCTGAAGCCCCGAAATGCCCTCCCCCTCCCAGCCCTGGCATCTTGCTTCTGCCAGCTACAGCTCGCAGCCCAGCAGACAGGCACGCAAGCCAAAACCTCAGCCTCGGCCCAGACAGATAACCATCAAAGCATTTTACCCCTATGCTTTCAACTGAAAACATAGATTATATACTGACATGGCTTTGGGGTTAAAATGCATGTGTAAGAGCAAGCGTGAATGTGTATGCATGAGAGAGAGAGAGAGAGAGAGAGAGAGAGAGAGAGAGAGAGAGAGAGAGAGAGAGAGTGTGTGTGTGTGTGTGTGTGTGTGTGTGTGTGTGTGTGTGTGTACAGAAATCCTTAGTACCCATCAGCTGAGGGGAGGAGGAAGCGTGGGCTATGGGTAATGACTTTTTAGTTTCGCTAATCCAAAATTGGATCTAAATCCTTTTGGGATTAAGAGCAGGGGCTGCATTTTACATGTAGCCACAGGCCAAATCTTTGGTCAGCCTGTTTTGCAATCCCAACTAAAGTGGCTCCTCTGACCTCAGGCGAGCCATACATCATTTACGTCATTTAGGGAGTCCTTCAGAGCAGTTACATTCATCAACAAGTGTACAAGTTTGGACACACACATGCACATACATGCATCTATATAGGCTGAACAGAAAAACAGAGAAGATAGAGAGAAGTGGCTTAAAACAAACTGAGTATGAGAGGTGGCCTCATTTCCGTAATAATTCCTTTAAAAAGGCAACAAGTCCTCTGATGATTTTTGTCTCATTGTAGTACTCTGAAATTAACTCTAGCACAGTTCTTACTTATGCAAGTTTTACATCAAAATAAATAATATGTATATACAATACCATGGATGCTCTCCATAGTGTATCATTGAAATCATAATCACATCATGGAAATCATTAGTACATAAAGAACATTGCATAACTGCATGTTTAATTGCAAATATATCATATTCAATCCTGTTTAACAGAAGATAGTTTGTGAAATACAAAATCATGATAAGTTTTTAATAAATTTTCTTTTACATGCTACTCCTGGTGTTGTTGGTCCATTTCAACTCAGAGCAGAAAAATAATACTGTGATATTGTGACTATACAGACAAAAGAGGCACCTGCTCATTTATCGATTCTTCTGAAATCAAGGGTATTAAAAAAGTTTATCCTGCTTTTGTTACTGTCTCTACTGTCCAGGGAAGCCAGTCTACTGGATTTTGGAGCACTGCTTTGAGGATTTGATTGCATTCAGTGACAAGAGCGTCAATAGGGTTAATAATAATCAACTCCCCCATCATCCCAAAGGTATTAGATAGAGCACCATCATTCCAGGGAACACAGATCCTCTGCTCCACAGCTTAATGCTGGGGGACTTTAGACCCCTCTAGCACACACCTGGCCTTAGGCATAGTGCCAATAAGTTTGTGTTTATCTGCTTCAGAGGGTCTTATTTATTTTGCAATACTTCTCTACAGGGACTTGACAAGCTGTGTGTGTGCATTTGCACATCTGTGGCAGCAATAGGTGCAACTTAAAGTCGATAAATTGATTTATTAGAAGGGGTGTCCGCAAATATAGACATAGAGTATGTGTATAACACCCTGTCTACTGAAAAAAGCCTCCAAGTACCATTTTTTGTGATGTTCTTTAAACATCATTTTCCAAAATGGAAAAAGCACTGAAGCTTCTCAGAATAGGCACCAAACTGAAAATCAAGACAGGGTTTTCATGCCATGAAAAATTAGTATGTGTCACATGGGTTTTGCTCAGAGTGCAGACAAGCAGTTGCATTCCAGCAGTTTCAGCTACTTTGTGCCTCAGTACACTTGAGAAAGGTATAGGAGGTTCCTACCTGCAGACAGTGTAGCAGAGGGCTCCGCTGCTCCCAGCCCCAAGCAGAGCACAAAGTACATTGGCCCTATGTGCAGGAGAAATGCCTGGCAGCAGACGGAGGGCTAGGGAGGTCAACATGGTAAAGAGAGGGTATCCTGGGGGGTGGGCCACCTGATGAAACAGAGAGCAAACAGAAAATGCAGCTTAAAAAATAGATGGGACAAAAGTCTAAAAGTGGACTGATCTACCTATCAACCTTCCCACGCTTTTACTAAAGGGCAGCCCCCGGTTTGTGAGTTATGGCTTCATACTATTCACCATATCACTTCTGTACACACACACACACACACACACACACACACACACACACCTCTCCTCCTCCCCCTCCCGATCACCCTCCAAAACCCTGATCTCCTGTCTCCTTGCCTTCCCAGCAATTAGGAACTAAGTCCCCTCAGGAGCGATAAGGGGCTGAGCTATTAAAGGCTGTCTCACTCCTACTGGCCTGATAACACACACAGTCACGGCAGGCTAAGAAAACGTAACACACTCTAGAGCAAGGAGATGTCTGAGAGTGGGCAGGGAGGGAGGGGGAGGAGAGTAACGGGGAAAGAGAGGAAAAAAGAGCACTGTATAAAATAGGAAACCCTCAAGCAGGGTGGGAGAGTATCATCTATTGAGTATAATATGGCAGCTGTGCTGTGCTTTTTATTAGAGATGTACCAATCAGTGTTTTGGGGGCCGATACTGATCGTTTTTCAGTCTGACTGGTCGAACTGAAATGCACTTTACTGTGTGGGATCAAACGTGTAAAATGCTGTGGAACTCTGAGAGAGCCTGCAAATTCCTGTGCAGAACTTAACTGTGGAGTGGAAACAGGACTGTAAAGGGCTGCTTATCCATCACAAAAAAAACTACAGCACTACATACCTTTAGCTGCTGCTGTATTTTTGGACGTGGTTAGATAAATGTGGTCTGCTGTTTGCTGTTTTGTGTGGTCAGTGGTCTTTGTTAGCTCTGCTGTGTTCTGATACTCAGTCGCTGAGTGATGTATTCTGGAGGAGGGTATTCGGTTAGTGGTGTTAATAGTCCCAACAAGGCACATTAGGCACATTCTACAAATATATTTTCATAAAAAATGGAAAACTAAATTACATACATATATATTTCAGCACACAGAGTTTAGTAGGTGGTTGGTGTGGCGCAACAGATAACACCACTACCTGCCAGTGAGCTACCATACCGTGTGGGAGACTGGGGTTCGATTCCAGGTCTGGGTGACTATCCTGCGCTACACCAATAAGAGTCCTTGGGCAAGACTCCTAACACTACATTGGCCCACCTCTGTAATACGAGTAACCTTGTAAGTCGCTCTGGATAAGAGCGTCAGCTAAATGCCTTAAATGTAATGTAAATGTAGTACAACACAGGTTTTAATGTGCTGCTGTAGCCGTGAACTAGCTGCGTAGTTCCAACTAGCGGTTGAACAAGGAACTGCAGTGTCCGGTAACTGAGGAGTCACGCACAGAGCTGCTGTAATCCTTAATCCTTCAATAAATATCGGACGGCCGCATATTTTGCCTAAAATGAGGCCATACTGATAAATAGTCATTTTTTCATATCTAAATTATATGACAATTATTTCTATAATCTTGTTCTCTCAATTTGCATGTCAAAGTACCACCAATAGCATTCAGTTAGTAGAACAAGCAATTCCTCCTTTCTAAAGCACTAACTAAACAACGAAAGCCATATTGCCACCTATATTATTACCTAAACAGCACATAGATTATTTAATAATCAATTTGGTCAACTAATTCTTGCCTAACATTCGCCTAGAATTCAAAGTGAATAATTAGAGAGAAAGGAGAAATACAGCAGGACTGGCCGAGAAAACGAGAGAGTAAAGCCATGAAAGAGAGAGAGAGGACAGAGAGAGGACAGAAGAAACAGAGACAGTATGGCAAACAGATGGTAGGGTCAGATGCTATGCCAACAAGGTGAGCATGAGGTGGAAATGGAGGTTTGTGTGTGTGTGTGTGTCATTGTGTGTGTCTACGTTGTGTGTAGCAGGAATGCTTGCACTTGTACAGTGCAGATATATGACATCATGCAGGGCACGTGTGTCGCGAGAATGCATGCCGAAGGAGAGGAGGTGTTATTGTGCCGGTGCGTGTGTGGTACATTAACAGACGTGCAGAACACACAGCTCGAGAGCCCTGCCGCGGGGAGCTTTAAGGCAGAATGGATCCGGGGCTCCAGGGAGCAAGAGGGGAGGGCCGCCGGCCTTCTGCCCTGGAGAGACCCCTCCAACCCTGGGGAGAGCCGGCAGGCAAGCAGGCCACACGGACAGAGGGAGGGATTACTGGCATACTGACACTGCCACAGCCTCCCTAAAAGGATCATGGCGGCGTAATAAACTTTATTAAATAATAAAACTTATTATAACTGGTAACCCGATTTAGTTCATTCTTTGCGGCTTACACAGGCGCACACACATACACGCACAAAAAGAAGAGGGGTTGGAGTATAATAAGCCTTATACCGTACATAAGGCAAAGCCTACAAAAGCCATTGCCTTACCATTCAGTCTAATTGGATTTGAAGAACAGGGTTGCAAATTATAGCATTCTCTAGCCCTAACTTAGTCAAAAGAAGTGCATAGAAAAGAGGGTGAGGGGAAAAAAACCTGTAGCCTGAAAAGTAAATTAATCAGCTTTTTTTCTCCCCCATACTTAATTAAACTTCCTTAATGCCTATAAGAGTTAATGAGTGAATTGATTAAACAATACAGCTAATGCTTACCCCCAGCTCACAAGCAGCGGTGATCAGCTCTCCTGTGGTAGAAAAACAGAGAGGGAAATTAATGTAAACCCAATAATTATTATTAAGAGACAAGTCCGCTCCCGAAAGTTTTCCCAAATCAAATACTTGCACTGGGGTTTTGCATTAATTTGCCTGGATCAAAACCTGCAAATCTTCCCAGTGTGACATTTCCTAAGCGACACGCTCATTCTCTTCCATCGCGTGCCGCTCCCCTGATCCCCATGCAGGCGCTCACACACACACACACACACACACATACAGACAAGTGCATTCAGTGTTTCCATACTCCCCAGTTTAAAACAGAGCACACTGCTCATGTTCAATATGCACACACACACTCCCTCACTCGCTCACTCTCTCGCTCTTTCGTTTTTACACACACACACACACAATACACACTCCATTATCCAAAAACAGAATGATCAACACACCCTCCCAGCCCCAGAGCCTCTACCCAAACCCACACACATAGGGTACACGTGCTGCCACAAACACTCTCCTAGTGCCTGTGATCTTTCCAAGTCTTTCAAATTCCCACTCCTATCTTCCTCCAAGCCTCTCTTGATTCACCTCATTGTCTTTCCTTCTCTTTCTCAAAGGCATACACACAGACATCAGGTAAAATCAGCCTCAAAAACGAACAATCCTAAAGACCTTGCGGTAAAGAAGCCCAAAGGAGTGCAAGAGCACAACTGATTGTTGACTCATTGCTGCACGTTCTCTCAAGCTGTAGTTTGCATGCGCTGCTTTATCTGCTATTTTCTTCCGTCTTGACAAATTAACTTGTTACCTGTTTCCTGGCAACAGCTAGTCATCAGGCTGAGCATGGTAATTAACATCAAACTGTGCCATCTATTGGACAGAGCAGGTGGTGCCTTACGCAAGCGTATGTGTAGAAGTATCAAACACATGAAAATGATCCACCAAGCACCCTTTCTGAGAACGGTCACAGACCTCCAGAGCAAATCTGACTGTAATAACTCAGTAAGGCCCATCATTATTTTATTAAACACTACTTTATTATCTGAAACTAATGGAATTATGTTAAAAGATTTTTAAAGATTTTTTAGAACGTTTTCCAATATTTTTGGAATAAGTAGTTTTTCTAAATAAACACACACACACACAACAATGTCTTTGCATCTTTAAACATGCCACACAGTAGATTTAATTCCTACTACTACTATTTAATATAGGTTAAATTAAACAAACACACAGTAATTGTGCACTGAAATGTGTAGAGGATGTGTCTTTGAAAAGACTGTGAAGTATTTTCACTTAAACGGAATTATGTCATTTGACCAGGTGGGGTCCAAACTTTTGCCCATGACTATACCTGAGTAAACTTGAAGACCCCCCCACCCCCCCAAAAAAAACAGATTTAGAAATCCTTTATATATTTATAACGGAATACTTAATATATTAATAAAAGACTATGACAAAGCAACTGAAATTCAAACATGTAAACTTCTTAGTTTACATGCACATTACTTAACTTCTTAGTTTACATTTTTTCATTCAAACTACTGTCCTGAGTCGTCCTGGCTAAAGGCTTACTATTTGTAAACAGAATGAAACTCGAGATATGGTAAAAATCAGAGAAATGCTGTCTGATGCAACACTGCCTAACCGCTGGAAAATCCTATAAACTATGTTTTCTGATGCAACCTTAAATGTTCAGTGCATCACTGAATTCTGAAATCGTTAGCTGGCAGTTCCAACATTTCACTGGCGGTTGTCTGTTTTGTTGTCACGTTGGAACTCCTATCTGTGCATACAGACCCCTCACTCTTCAGTGCAGGAATTTTCTTTGCTTTCACTCTTCTGTTTAGAACAACCATGAACACAGACACATCAACTCACACATGGTGAGGTCAGGCCTACCACCGCTCCAAGTGTATGGCTTTCCTTTTAATCTAATTTTGTCATGTTATGTACACCGGCAGGTAAAGTTATCACACTTTTTTTTCAGCCATGCGTTGCTGTGTGTCTGGAGCAGCAAAGCCGGGCCTGGTCGTGAGGAGCGGGTTCTGAAAAAAAGCAAAGTGGGGGAAATGCAGCGAAAGCGGGGCAGCAGTGGAAGGAGCCAAGTGTCTTTGTGATAGCAGAGCACTGGGCACCCACAGCAGCCTTTCTGCCCCTTAATCCCCATCATTTCCACACTCGCATTCCTAGACAACAGCGGTCCCGTGGGGCGCCCGCTCAGCCTCTCCAGGGCGCAGCACACCTAAAGGGATTAGGGCTGCGAGACTGAGACCTGGAGAATTTCTGCCGAGTATTCAGCTGGCTCTATCGCACCAACATCCTGCACTGTCCCTAAACGCCACGCTCAGGGGCTACGCCGTTTTCTTCCCCCCTTTCCAAAAACACCCCTTATACCAACACCCTCCCCTCCACTGCCACCCTGGATTCAAGGCAGAGAAAAAAAGCTAACAGGACAGCTTTTCAGCCACTTGGATGTCCCTCCTGACACTTTCCTTTTTGACCCAGCAAGTTGAAAAGAAGCTTTTTTTCCCTTCAATAAAAGCAAAGGCCCAAGCATATTTTTGTGTTTACACTATGTAAGTCAGGTCTCTGTCAGCCAATACAACAGTGGACAACAAAATACATGGGGGCACTAACCTACAGCGGGCTCTCTTTACAAGCAGCTTTCTAAGTGAGAAAGACATGCCTTCTAAAAGGCTGGTTACCATGAACTGCTGGAAGTTTATAAGACTGTCTTGCCACAAGATCTGCAATTCTTTTAATATATGAAATAAAATTCTTCTACGGATTCTATATGCATCTGCAACATTGGATAAGATACATTAAGCACATAAAATGTGCCAAAGCATGTTTCCAAAGCTCAAAGCTATTGATTTAAGTGTGTTAGTTTATAAGATAAAGGGGAAATGTTCTTTAAAATAGAATTTCATTTAAAATAGAATTTTTTTATCTTTTTTTTACTAGTACACAACCGTTTCCACATGTCCGTATTGATCAACATGACATTTGCATCTTACTAAATATATGCTTTATCAAAAGTTTATGATTTGTGTGCATTCCTCAGTTTCACTTACCACCCCGTCACACTAGCTAAACAAAAAATTCTCACATTCTTTTACACTACTGAAAAAATTATATTTATCTGTTGCCTTTTCACATTAGATAGAATCCATCAAAGCTCAAGCCAACCACTATCTTATAATGTTTCACACGATGGGAGAATACAGATAGAGGGATCTTTGACCATTCCTCTTTGCACAATCTCTCTAAATCATCCAGCGACTTGGGTCCTCTCCTCTGCACTCTCCTCCTCAGCTCACCCCACAGGTTTTCAATGGGGTTGAGGTCTGGGGACTGAGATGGCCATGGGAGGAGCTTGATTCTGTGTGTGGTGAACCAGTTCTGTGTAGATTTGGCCATATGTTTTGGGTCATTATCTTGCTGAAAGACCCAGTGACTACCCATCTTCAGCTTTTGGGCAGAAGCCACCAGATTTTGTTTTAAAATGTCCTGGTATTTCAAAGCATTCATGATGCCATGCACCCTAACAAGGTTCCCAGGGCCTTTGGAAGAGAAACAGGCCCACAGCATCACTGATCCTCCCCCATATTTCACAGTGGGCATGAGGTGCTTTTCTGCATACTCAGCTCTTGTGTTACGCCAGACCCACTTAAAGCATTTGTTGCCAAAAAGCTCTATCTTAGTTTCATCTGACCAAAGCACACAGTCCCAGTGGAAGTTCCAGTACTGCTTAGCAAACTCCAAACGTTTGCATTTATGATTGTGAGTGAGAAAAGTTTTTTTCCGTGCATGCCTCCCAAACAGCTTGTTGGCATGCAGATAGCGCCTGATGGTTGTTTTGGAGACTTTATGACCCCAAGAAGCTACCATTTGTTGCAATTCTGCAACAGTGAGCTTTGGAGACCTTTTTATTTCTCTTATCATCCTCCTCACTGTGCGGGGTGGCAAAATAAACTTGCATCCTCATCCAGGCTTGTTTACCACTGTTCCAGTTGTTTTAAACTTCTTAATAATTCCTCTGACAGTAGATATGGACAGGTGTAGGTGAGTGGCTATTTTCTTGTAGCCATTGCCTGACTTGTGGAGGTCAACACACATCTGCCTTACTTGAATGGTATGTTCCTTTGTCTTTTCCATGTTGAAGAGAAATGGCATCTGTGTCACGTCATATTTATACCCCAGGGTAACAGGAAGTTGTGAATTACTAATTAAATGTTCCTACATACTCTGATCAACTTTGTAAACTACTGTAGAATTGACAGAAATACTTTAATTACATTTATTTCCTAAGAAATGTTAGGGGTGCCAATAATTGTGGAACAGGTGATTTTATGAAGAATAATTATTTCTTAGTCAGGGATTTTTTTTTCCCCTTAAAATTCACTTGAGTTAAAGGTTGGATTTTACTCTTTTTTCCATCGTGGTCCTATATTATTTAGAAAAAAACTCAATTTATTAGACACATCTTAACCAGGGGTGCCAATAATTATGGAGGGCACTGTATATATGTATATATATATATATATATATATATAGCCAATATATTTAAATATTTTACACTATTAACACAATATTTCAACTTCACCACATGAAGACCTGCGACCATTAAGGATGAAATTTACCACCGGGTCACATACCACCCCAAAATGTCTTGTGGGATGCCTTAAGCTATAGGACTCTTCAAAATACAAACCTTCTTTTTTAACCATTCTTGAGCTGATCTACTTGTATGCTTTGGGTCATTGCCTTGTTGCATCTCTCAACATCTCTTTAGCTAGAGGTCACTGACTGTTGCTCTTCCATTCTCCTGTAAAAATGTTCTGATGCACCTTTGAATTCATTGTTCTCCGTCCGGACCCAGAGAGAGCAAAGCAAGCTCGAACCATGATGCACCTCCATCATGCTTTGGAGATGAGAAGAGGTTTTGGTGTTGGTGTGCTGTGTTCATTTTCCTCCTCACTTAAAGTTGTTTGCATTTGTGCTACAAAGTTCTTCTTTTTTTTTTCAAAGATGCATTGTAGACCACCCAGGTGGTCTTTGGTAAAATTGAGATGTATTGATTTTGGACAGGTTAGTGTCGTCCATCCATGAACACCATTCTCATTCAGTGTTTCTCCAGTAGTGGATCCATGTGCATTTTTTTTTCTTCTGTAGGTCTTTTCCTGTTACCATTCATATCTTTCACACTTATCTAAGGATTGACAGGCATGTTCTTGAAGTGGTCTTATCAGGATGCCCACTCCTAGAGAGAAGTGCAACAATCCTGAATTTCCTCAATGTGTAGTCGATATGTCTGACTGTGGATTGATGTAGACTCATGTGTTTAGAATGGCTTACACTACCTAAACCATTTCTAAACATATTACAGATATAACAGACTCTGGCTCTCTGTAATGTTTCACGCAGAGTGACTTTTAAAGCATTTGCAGCTGCAGTTCTAGAATATGTGAAAATTACATAGCCTAAACTCTACAGCAAAGTTGTGTTGATTACCACAAACTGCAGATTTTTGGTTGTTTTAAGTGCTGTATGATGTGGAAGGACTAATCATTGGCTGGATTTAATGAACCAGTAGAACTGATGCTGATTGCAGTGCCACTGTCAAAAATGATTGTTCTATGTCGAACATGTGCTTGGGCACACTCATACTAACTAGAGACCAACAAACCCTTAACAAATCCCACCAGTGGAATCATACTTGCATATTTAAAAGACATTTTGTCAATTGACTCCTACAAAAGTAGATCACACAGATGATCACTTACTTTTTCTAGCCTGCACTGTAGATGTTAACTCAATAATCAATAAAACACAAACACAATAAAAAACGTTCATTAATGGTTAGTTAAACAGATTTAAATAGTTAGTATTTTGTTATATTGTGATACACTATATGCTTTTTCTGATCATACTGTGGACATCATCAGTGCTTAAAGAACATTGTACAGCTGCATGTTTTAATACAAAGAACATCATTAGTCCTGTTTATTTGGAGGAAGTGCAACAAACATTGAATAAAAATAGTATTTGGACAGCAGCCACAACTGGTGCACTGGTGCATCTGCTGGTCAAAATACACTGATGAAGAATGTGTATCACGAAAGTATTTTTAAATATTCTGATATAACATTTTCACCCTAGTATCAAGCCATCTCTATCATCCACACTTTAAATGGTCTACAGTTCAGCAGCACACCAGTTAGAATCAGACCTGTCCTGTGGTGTAGGGCACTGACTGGATCTCTAGCCGTCTATCTAAGCTAAGTCATGCTTAGTCAGCAGCCTACAAAGCCAGTGGTACAGAACAGATTTAATTTCAGCTTTCTGTCCCTCCAACAATAAAAACACTCAATTTTAATCCCTCAGATTTGGGATTATCATCCAAACTTGTATCAGTGGACCTTCAGTCACACAGAATCAAAAAGAATCAAACAGAATGCTAACCAGATCCTCTGTCCTAGTTCAGAGCCCCATTTAACATTTGCACTTAGAGCAATGATTTTGATTAAATGATCAGCGAATGGCGACACCCTGTCCTCTGTAATGCAGGGAATTCCCTGGACTTCACAACAATACTACATATACTTCCTGACATGACTCTGTATACTGAGATTTCATGACCAAGGTAAACAAACAAGTTTACAGTCATTATCTCACAACATTTAAAACACATTTTCACTGTATGCACCAGCGGCAGCAGATTTTTAAAAACTGCTATCCACATACAAGACAGGACAACCACTGGACATGAATTTGGCCTCTGTCTTACACCTGAAAACACACAAGTAATCAAACACACACAGTGACAGTGAACACACATGCCTGGAGTGGCGGGCCTCCGGGAAGCACAGAGGGTTTGCTCAAGGGCCCAACAGTGTTTATCGAACCCACAACCCTGTCATCAATAGCCTGGTGCTCTACCAACTGAGCCACCACTGTCCAATACTACCTATGGTTAATACAATTGCTGCAATCCATCCAATTAAAACAGAATTAATTACATTTTTGTAATGAAATACGCAGCTGGTAAATATTCTTTAAACACTGAGAATAACCACAATATGCTTAGGAAAAATATTCAAATATCAAAATGTATCACAATATAATAAAATACTGTCATGGTGTAATAAAATAAACAAATACATCTTTACCCACACATTGCTCTCTGTTGTACCACGGGGACCAGACATCATTAAACACACATTAAATGCACTGTGATTAGTCTCTCGAGCAATTTTAGGTAACAGGCCGCTTCCGAGTGCGGTCCTCTCCATAGGCCGCAGTAAGGGCGCACAGAGGGCGCCAGTGGGACCCCATTGATACTGAAACAGAGAAATGGGACACCCTACGGCCTCGTAGTCTTCGTATGCACACGCAAATGTGGACTCCATGCTAGCAAGTGCGCTTTTGGGAAAGGGTTTATGAGAGTACAGCGCCATTCGCCCTTTTCATTCAACGCATCATGAACGAGCGGCTTCAGCGCGCTGTGGAGAGCGGCGCTCTGATTGGCTGTGAATGTATACAAACGCACGTGACAGCCGTAGCCTACCTGAGTCTCCACCGGGGACTGTGCGCTGGACAGCAGGCAGGTACAGCGCTGAAACACCGGCTACTGTAGCTCCAGTCAATGTCCACGACCATCTGTCCGCCGACATCTCAGCCGTTTAAACTAGCTACCATTAATATGCGTTGACTATTTTCTACCGACTCTAGTCCCATTCATACTGCAGATCATTCTGGCTATGGCTATTAGCTAGCTAGCTACCTTTCTGGCCAGCAAAGGGAAATTTTGTACCAAAATGCGGCACAGCAGCAAGCTAAGAGCAAGCAAGACTGCTGCTGCTGCTGCTGCAAACAGGACAGTGTTAGCATCCAGCTAAACCCTCCCAAAACTGTGGAAACTTGAGCTGCAAAACCGCGGTGCCTTATTTCCCCTGGGTTCCGTTCATAATCTCCAGATTAGTGTTTCCGCGGTTGGACCGTCCCTCCCAGACCGCAGGTTTGTGTGCTGATTTCAGAGATCACTGCGCTAGCATGCTGGAGTTTGGGCTAATTCCGCTTCCTGCTTTGGCCGGCACTGGCGTAAACGGAGCGTCTGTGAGGAACAGCAGGAAGCGGGAGTGTGCTCAGTGACTCGAGGGGGTTAGCGGGAGGCGGTGTCCCTTTGTTTTGAAAAGGGCAGCACGAAAAAAGTACGAAATGTGGTCTGATCAGTGAGATATAGTTTCACTAGAATTTCCTTGTTTCCCGACAAACACATTAATAGCATTGTAAGCTGTGCTGACTGTGCTACCTTTTGGAGAATTTTGGAGCAAATTAATGAGTCTAATATTAACTAACCATATATTAACTTACCTCTCTTATTCTGCCATATATTTAGACGTATTAATTCATCAATTAATTAAAATTAATTCCCCCCCCCCCCCCATAAAATTAAATTAAAATCTTATGTGGATATAAAATATACAACTATGCCCTAAAGTGAGGCTATAGTCATAAACATAGGGAAGGACCAAATCTACCTTTGCTATTAATTTAATAATAATTAAATTAACTTTCTGGGACAAATGGGAACATGAATGTATCCTAAAATTAAATCAAGAAAATATCAAGAAAATATTTTTATTTAGCTGCGGAAGTTATGTGTGAAACTGCGCCCTGCCATGCAACTGTGTTAATGAACATAAATGCACAAACATTTACTCATTTACCAAAACTCAAGTGTCTCTTATGTAAAATATTTTTTAAAGGCAATTTATAAAAAAAAACATTTTTATTTTCATGCCAAAAATAATTATACAATACATCAATAAAATAAAAGAACTATTAAAGGTCAGATAACATCAAACAGATCTGTGTTTATGTAGCTGTTGATGTAGCTGTAGGTACATGTAGACCAATAGCAGCAGTGAGAAGGCGGTACTTACAGAGGTGTTTAAAGCTGTAAAAACCCGCACACAGAATGACGATAGAAACAAACGTTGACGTGAAATCAGTCCCAAATCCCGATAATCCCAATTTTAGGGAACATTCTAGGATTTTATTTTTTTCATTTTCACTATTTGCCTTCTTAACCTGCCTTCTTGAGATAAGATTAGGTGGCTAGTGTTATCTATCTGGATCAAACACTGACTGACAAGGAGTGAACTGAAGTTAATGCCACTATTACTTGAGGTTCTGTTAAATTGTAGAAATATGGCCGCTGCATCAGTCTCGATGTGTTAAAATACCGATCTGTTAAGTTAGCCTTGGTTTTTGAATTTTAAATGTGTGATTGCAGATGTTGCTTCCAACACACAGCTCCCTACTAGCACTGGGTCTTTACCTTAATATATTAATAAAAATTGGTCATCAGCTCACAGTAGCAGGTTAGCTAGTTTTAGCCAATGTTTTCTATAAAGCATTTGTGTGTTGAATTGCTAGTTTCTGGATAAGGTGTATTTTCAGGTATTATCAAATCTCTGTCAGCAAACTATAAGATACCTCATTTTGCCCAACTAACAAGCTGTTCTGTTACTGACAGCACCTTACTTTGGCTGTTGCTTACACCAATAAGCTTTAACATTTATTTTTAGTCAAAAGTCTATCTCAGATAGAGAAGAATATGTCCTTATACAAATATCTATAGATAGATGCAACATATGTTGAAAGGTTCATACACTACCTTATTACTTCAATAAGTAAAAGAGCTTTTATTTGAGCTTTTCTTTATAGGAGATTCCTTAATTTTTAACTAATGTGTTTGTATAAACTTTGTATTATGTATAAATTTTCCAAAATATGATGATTTTTTGTGGGTATTTTCCAATGATAGCATGTAGACATACTGAATGCTAAATGCATACTAAATGCATGCACCAAATGGTGGCCAATGGCAAAATGTACATATCAGGACTATATCAGGTTTTTAAGGATTCACAATGGTATCAAAATCATATCAATTTTATATATTAAAAATATCTTTAAAATATTTGATTACATTTATTGTATGGAGGAAAAGCAGAAAGTTCAGCGTAAGTAGATGTGTACGTAAAAAAATATTGGACATCGCCCCTTAACTCCCGTACCAGGTTTGCCTCACTTTCTGGAATGTAGTGACGAAACAGTATCTCCTATGCAAGGATAATTCATCACCCAACCACTGGCTGTCTGTAACTAAAAGCTCATGGCTTGAAGGCTGAACGGGACAGGCCATGTGCTGGCCTGACCTACATCCATGAGCAGTGTGTGGAGTACACTTAATGCACAATTAGCTGTGCTAACATTCTTTTTGGCGTTGCTCACAGAAGGTGGGTGTGCTATGTGGACCCTTCAATGCCACCTAAGTGGTGAGGTTCACAAGTTGAAGGGTTCCCCTCATAAAAATGTCACGCTAGACTGATTGGTAATCCTGCTGTATCTTAAACGAGTCTGATCCTTGCCTAAATTGAAAGCTTGGAGAGGTAGAGATGTGTCAGCACCTCAGAATTTCTAATCCCCACTCCCTCTCTCCCTCTCTCCTTCTCTCTCTCTCTCTCTCTCTCTCTCTCTCTATCTCTCTCTCTCTCCTTCTCACTACCATCCTCACTGTCTAATCACCGTTTAAGCCCCCTACTCTACCAAACACACACACTCTCTTTCTCTCTCTCTGTCACTCACACACATAGCCTGCACATCTCCACACTTCCTTGTGAACTGCAAAAGGTTTTATATATATAGACATATATTGTAGTATATTTTGATGTATCGAAGCAGTAATATTTCAATAAATATATATCATATATTTTAGATAAAACCATACCAAGGGCCCCGTTCCACATTTTTCTCGTATTTTATTTTTTCCCCAAGGACTAAGGCAGACCTACGGTTTTCCATCATAGTGATGGACCATTTAGTTATTCAAGAGTCCATTGCCTTTACTAAAGTGCCAGTTTATATATAGGCTTACAGAGAGAAAAGCTATGGTAAACAAATCATAAAAAATGATCATGGATAGAAAAAGGAGACACTGTTACTTATTAATTCCCTGCTGACACATTTCTGCTACGCAAGACATTCTGAAAACAAGACATTTGCACATTCGATATCCCAAGGCAATGTGTGCAATAAACAAATCATCTAACACATTGTAGAAGAGGACAAGTATTAGGATTCTTGAGAAAAGTTGCCTTAGGAGGGATTGTAAGCACAGAACTTTACCCTTCAGCAAGAGCACTGCAAGATAGGACATGACCTAATGGTTTCATTGTACTCTTTTTTGCTTCTCTCCATTATTTTCTCCTAACCATGACTCAGAGCTGGCATAGCAACATAGAAGGCCTGAAACAGCTTTGAAGACAAGAAACAGCCAGAGCCCACTCCATATTTCAGATAGGCCTAAATATCGAAATATTGCCCAGGTTCTTTTCATTATTATTATTTTGATACCCCCATAAATTCACCCACTCAGTGCATTAATGAAAGCAGGCTTAAGTTCTTCTAAAGCAGAAATGACTGCCACTCGTTGCGGCATGTTTGATCAGATGGTGTGTTGCTTACTATCTGCTTACTGACTGTAGACTTCCAATATGTTTTAATCTGAACTTTAAGAGCCCGGCAAACAAGTGGATTGTCAGTAAAGCCCCAAATCTGTTGAGAGAAAAGCCCTGTGGCGATTTGTAGTCGCTACATAAATATGTGCACAGTATTCAAAGGTTTCCATATGAAACTGCTCACTGGTACGCGGTATCTGCAGCAATGCTCTTAGCGTAGTGTACTTAAGCGGAGATCGCCGCCGTGCCGGTATTACCGAACCTGTCTGTCACTAGCAGCACTGCACAAAGAACTTATCAAGAGTATTACTAGATGAGGTCTTTTCACAAAGCTCCAGCACAGTTGGTCCTCATGTTAAAGCTGCATTTTTGGAGACTTGGTATTTTTCTGCTCCTGGACTCCCCCTACAGTTTGGGAGTGTAATTGACTTTTTAGAGTAAATTGTTGCAGTCCAATAAAAAACAGTGACTTTACAGGAAAAGGCAAAAAATGTTCTAAACGTTGAATGGAATTCAAATGATGGAGAAAACTTTAAATGGAAATAATGGAAATAATTAATTGGACAGCAAGGATAAACAAATTGCAATATAAGTGGCCCCTCAAATACAGATCTAAATATGCATATTTTGACAAGCTGATGGAAACAGAACCAGGAGCTAAAGTGACTGAACCATGTAAAAAAAAAAAGACAAAACAAAATTGTACACAAATATGACTTGAGTTACGGCTCCACCAAAGTTAAATAGTGCAGTAGCAGACTTCCAAGCCCGGGGTGGCAAAGACAGAGACGCTATTCTCCCCTTTTCAAGTCAGTCTACCATCAAAATGATTTTAAAGCCATTATTTGAAGGTAAAATTGCTACATAATGTTGCTTTAAATGTAGCGCATCTCAGGTTTAAGGTCATTGATTTGATTTTAGCCTTTATTTCGGAACATAAAAGACCCTGCTCGTTTTTGTCTGTTGGCTCCCAGCACAGAAGGATGCAAACCGGACCTGACGCATTTATTAACTAAGAGATGCATTTTGATCACCTTTGAGGCCTGTTTACCTCTTTGTGCTTTTTAAAACAGCCTCCAATTAAAACCATTAGAGATTAGGACAATCATGATCAATATTCTGCAATGGGGCTTTGGAGCATGGGCAGCAACAAAAGCAAGGCCCAGTTGGAATTGCCTTGAGCAGAACACCGAATGGAGGCCAATTAAAATAAGAGGATTCAATTTAGCCAAAGCAACAGGAACCTAAAGATAATGCATGTATCTAAAATTGCATTCTCTTGATTGGACTCTATCATGTTTGTTATGCCATTTTGGGAAGCGACGTGGTGCTGAGAAAGTTGGTGCAAACCGCCTTTTTGAACCGACTGCATTTAATCTAAGAGTCTAAGAGACTAAGAGAAGAGGGCTTGCTTTCCATAGCCAGGACACATTATTCTGGAATAGGATCTGGATACATTTGGACTGGCTGAATAGCGGTACAGTGAAATCATCTGAGTGAATGGTCCTCTCCCCAGATAAGCTCGTCTATGGTCCAAGCAAATACAATGAACTTTAATGACTTCAGTGAAAGGGAGAATTAAAAATATTACATTACGACTGTATTTTGCGCTGAAAGCTTGCTGTCGCGCAGAGCGAGAAAGAGAGAGAGAGAGAGATGGGGGGGTTGAACAAAGATTGTGTGTGAAAGAGGATGTGCGGGTGAGAGGGAGAGCGAGACAGCCCGTCACAGCATGGTCTCTATGTGGGAGCAATCCAGTTACTTAAACTGATCAAGATTTAATTAACACAACACTCGGCAATTACTCTGTAATTAAAGTCATTTGTCCTCTCGTGGAGCTGAGAGTGCCATCATGCCACTGCTTCCATGGAGCTGCAAATTAGAATGGGGGAAGACAGAGGAGGGGGAACACAAGGCAGCAACCGCAGTGTATTCATGGACGGATTGTCCGTGGTTTATCACGGAACCCTAAAAATGGAATTTCTTCACAAGATGAACCTTATTCACAGAGAATACAAGAACCATGCATGCCTTCACAATTCACACGTTACTATCCAATATTCCCAAACAACTGGAGACTGCTGTAATGCTTCTGTTACACAATTACCTTCAGCAGGCTAGACTACAATTAGCTCACAGACCTAAACTTAGTGACCAAACTGCTCAAATTAAATAGGAATGCCTGCTCTGCTCCCTGGCTATAGTGTGTTCTATTAGTTTAAGTGTCTGTGAATATATCAATCATCTCTCACATCCAGACTGAATTATTTTTGCCTTTATTCCACATTGTTGGGAGCTGTGCATTTCCACATGATGGCAGTAGGATAGAACATTAAGAGGATGTCCATAAAAGACCTGTTGACATTGTGTGTGAAATCATATCTAGCATATTTTATGATTTCCCATCTTATCTTCAGCCTTCTGTCCTCCTCTTTTGTCCTCTCCACTTGCAGTACCTACCAAAAGTGGTCCAATAAAAGGCAACTGATAAAAAGGGAAAAGGGTCATGGGCACCTGTGATCCATGAAGACCCAAACTCACAACTTACAGGACTTGTAACTAATGTCTTGGTACCAGATACCCCAGGACTCCTTCAGTGGTCTTGTGGAAACCCTGCCTCGAATGGTCAGATCTGTTGTGGTGGCACAAGTGGGACCCACTCTATATTAGGCAGGTGGTACTAATGTTATGGCTGGTGTATTCTACTTCTTCTGTCATTTTCTTAACTATTTTCTTTGTTCTCCAATTCTCACCTCTCCTCTTGCTGCTGTCCTCCTTTTCTCCTCCTTTTCTTCCCGGTTATTTTCTTTTCACCTCTCCTTCCCTGTTTCTCCCTGTTCTCTTCTCCTATCATCTTTTCTCCTTCCCTTCTCTTTTCTGTGCTCATCTTTTCTTTTTTCCTCAATACTCCTTTTTTCTTCTCTTCTCCTCTTTTCTCCTTCCTCCTCCTCTCCTCTCCTCTTCCTCCCTGTTCTCCTCTTTTCTCGCCCTTTCTCCTCCTCTCTCCTCTCCTCTCCTTCCCTCTGTTCTCCTTTTTTCTCGTCCTTTCTCCTCCTCTCTCCTCTCCTCTTTCTCCCTGTTCTCCTCTTTTCTCGTCCTTTCTCCTCCTCTCTCCTCTCCTCTTTCTCCCTGTTCTCCTCTTTTCTCGTCCTTTCTCCTCCTCTCTCCTCTCCTCTTTCTCCCTGTTCTCCTCTTTTCTCGTCCTTTCTCCTCCTCTCTCCTCTCCTTCCCTCTGTTCTCCTCTTTTCTCGTCCTTTCTCCTCCTCTCTCCTCTCCTCTCCTCTTCTTCCCTCTGTTCTCCTCCCTCCTCCTTTCTCCTCTCCTCTCCTCTTCCTCCCTGTTCTCCTCTTTTCTTATCATTTCTCCTCCTCTCTCCTCTGTTCTCTTTTCTCCTCCTTTCTCCTCTCCTCTCCTCTTTTTCCCTCTGTTCTCCTCTTTTCTCCTCTCTCCTCTCCTCTCCTCTCCTCTTCTTCCCTTTGTTCTCCTCTGTTGTCCTCTCTCCTCTCCTCTTCTTCCCTCTGTTCTCCTCTCCTCTTCTTCCCTCTGTTCTCCTCTGTTCTCCTCTCTCCTCTCCTCTCCTCTCCTCTCCTCTCCTCTTCTTCCCTCTGTTCTCCTCTTTTCTCGTCCTTTCTCCTCCTCTCTCCTCTCCTCTCTCCTCTCCTCTCCTTCCCTCTGTTCTCCTCTTTTCTCGTCCTTTCTCCTCCTCTCTCCTCTCCTCTTCTTCCCTCTGTTCTCCTCCCTCCTCCTTTCTCCTCTCCTCTCCTCTTCCTCCCTGTTCTCCTCTTTTCTTATCATTTCTCCTCCTCTCTCCTCTGTTCTCTTTTCTCCTCCTTTCTCCTCTCCTCTCCTCTTCTTCCCTCTGTTCTCCTCTTTTCTCCTCTCTCCTCTCCTCTCCTCTTCTTCCCTCTGTTCTCCTCTTTTCTCCTCTCTCCTCTCCTCTCCTCTTCTTCCCTTTGTTCTCCTCTGTTGTCCTCTCTCCTCTCCTCTTCTTCCCTCTGTTCTCCTCTCTCCTCTCCTCTTCTCTCCTCTTCTTCCCTCTGTTCTCCTCTGTTCTCCTCTCCTCTCCTCTCCTCTTCTTCCCTCTGTTCTCCTCTCTCCTCTCCTCTTCTCTCCTCTTCTTCCCTCTGTTCTCCTCTGTTCTCCTCTCCTCTCCTCTCCTCTCCTCTCCTCTTCTTCCCTCTGTTCTCCTCTGTTCTCCTCTCTCCTCTCCTCTCCTCTTCTTCCCTCTGTTCTCCTCTGTTCTCCTCTCTCCTCTCCTCTCCTCTCCTTCCCTCTGTTCTCCTCTGTTCTCCTCCTTTCTCCTCTTCTATCATCTCCTCTCCTCTCCTCTTCTTCCCTCTGTTCTCCTCTTTTCTCCTCCCTCCTCCTCCTCTCTGCTCTCCTCTCCTCTCTCTCCCCTCTCGCGCGTCATTAAGGGGGTATTTGCAGCAGTAAACAGTGACTAATTGCGGCAGACAGTAAGCGTGAGGCATTAATAGGGCGCGTGCAGCACGGGGCTCGATCCCCCGCCGCTTCAATTTGCCGCGAGATTAAAAGCGACTGCCAAGCTGCGTGAATGAGACGCGCGGGAGAAAGGGGCGCGCGCGTGGCGTGGCGTGACGCTCGAGCGTGTTTTCAACTTCATCAGTGGTCAGGGAAGGGGGAGATGAAGGGAGCGCGCGCTCACTATCTCTGGTTTACAGGCGATCACGCGCGCGAGGGTAACAGGGCGGGCACAGAGGAGCGCTGGGTGGCACCTGTAGCACGCGACCCGCCGTTCCGCTGGGGGGACACGGGGACACGAAGAGACACAAAGAGTAAAGCTTCCTAAAAGCTGAGACACCGCCAGTGCTGTTTGATTGAGGCTGCAGGAGGGGGAGTGTGTACGAACAACCACCCTGCACTGTACAGAAAACCTGCACACACACACACACACACACGCACACACACACACACAAACACAGAATAGAAACGTGCACTGTGTACTTACATGGCTACTTTCTGAGGTCAATGTGCACAACTGAAGATGTTCATTTCAAGTCTTTGCACACACAGGACATGATGGCACGTGATCAGTTCACCGTTATCCAACATTACTGTATGAAATTGTTTGATATCACAGTGTCATGCATCCCAGATAGCGAGCATATATCGGCCGCTGGCTTAATAAAGCACCACACTGATCGTTTGCCACTGATAATTGTCATGTGTACAAGATTGAACTAGTTTTTAATCTTTACAAGTTTAGAAAACTAATGCAAATATAACAAACATCTGAGAGAAAATAAATAATAACTAGATCTGATAAAAGTGATAATTGAACTGAAAATGATGTACTGATTAATTGATATAATTTATAATTCATAAAATGTACTTATAAAAAAGAATTAAATTGGTCTGTTGGTGGAAAACAAGCAATGAAAAGTAGCATTGTGTCTAAAACACTGTTGGCCAGAAAATGCTGAGCAAAATGCGGTGGACCGCCAGTGGACCGCCAGTGGACCGCCAGTTCGGCCGTTAGTGGGCCAACAGTGGTCTGCTGTCCTCGTGGTATCCGGGATAAGGCATTTGGATTGAACTATTTACCACTGTTTATGTCTTGCAATGCACACCTCCCACCTTATCTTTGATGGAGTCTCTGGGCAAGATGTTAATTCATACTGTATTAATTTTTTTACCATAATTTCAGATATTGGAAGTGGTGGATTGAGTGGATTCTCAACTCAGCGGTGAGCCTGAACATCAAGTTGTTGGTTTTACAGTGATCCTCCACCCAAAAAAAAAAAATGCAGAGGCAGAGGCATGCTCCTGGACAATTCCCATCTCCTTTGCTTTCTATGTTTTCCATCTTAGTGTTTTTGCTGTTCTCTCGCGCTCTGAATTTCTGACTGATTTTTTTAATGAAATGTTTTGCATAATTCAGTGTTTAACCTTCCCAGCATTCCTGCCTTTATCACTTCTATAACGTCTCTATAACGTCTATAACTCTATAACCGCTGTATAATAATGTATAATAAGAAGAGGTTTGATGTGAACTTGGAGCATCTCCATAACAGCAGGTCCTGAGGGGTTTCCTGGGTACCTAGCAAAGGATAACCGGTGAACCGTCAATAGGATAATGACCACGCATAGATCACTGATGCCACCCATGAAGGTCCCACATTAGAACTCACAGGACTCTGTGACAAGATCTGCTGCCTGATTCCTCAGGACACCTCCAGAGGTGTTGGGATGTGGAATCCATGCCTGAATGACTGAGCTAGTCGGATCAGGGGAGAAATGCTGCAGTATGGACCTGTTAGGAAGGGGGCAGTGAGTGTAGATAGACTGGTTTCAGATGCTGCTGATGATCTTATAAGATACTGGAATAGCGGAATTAGCAGAAGTGGCTTTCAAGTGTTCTTGAGGTTTTAACTGATGCTTTTATTTATGGAAACTCCAACTTTGCTGCATCCAAAGTGTTTATCTGAGTCAAACCAGTAAAACGTTACCAAATGAACTTAACTTAAGTTCAGGTTGAATGGACCAGCACGTTCCTTACAGTGCGCGTTTCTTACAGCCTGCTCCAACGGAAAAGACAACAACTAGGATTGGATGTCTCGCCACATCTGCAGCTTCACTTTTCTCCTGCAAGGTGGCACATCTTCCCTTTCCTCTGCGCTTTGATCCCTCAGCTACTCCCTTCTTGAGCTGGCAGGCGTCTCGCAGGCAGGCAGGCAGGAGGCAGTGAATAAAGCAACATTGTCTTCAGCTCTGCACGTCTCTCCATCTTTCTGTCTGTCGGCATGAGGTTAAACACTCCTGTGATGAGAGGCTGATTGCCATAAAGCTCTTAATATTAAGGCCAAAACAGCTGTGTGCGTGAGCCGGTTTGAGCCATCTGAATCAGAAATACAGGGGAGGCATGCGTCTCAGCAGTGTGTCTGTCAGAGTGTGTCAGCGATCAGGCAGCAGTTTGCAGGCAGCAGTTTTGCAGGCGGGGATTAAGGTTTTGTCTTTGACTTAATTACAGTAGCAGCGCCGATTCCCTGAAGAAAACCTGCCTTTGTCTGTGAATCAAAAGCTGGCCATTTGAGTTCGCTTAACCTGGCTCATCCCCATGAGATTCCTTTTTTTTCACATTTTACATTTATGCCAGGATACATGCGCGCACAGATCGCGTGGTGTACAGGGGCATATTTCCCCAGTGTTTCTTCCCTAGCGTATTACATATTACTGCACGCCTCTCTGCACTGTTATATAACATTATCTCACAATGTAGCAGAGCAGGAAAACACATTTCCACAGGAAAAAAGAAAAAAAAAAAAAAAAAAAAAAAAACAGGCTCTGTTGCCACCTCATACAAGCAGAAATGATGTCATTTTTAATAAGCCCTCTTAGGTGAGAGCAAGCCAAGCTGAGATTTCCAAAAGGAACACACTGTCACCTTTAGCACATTCACTGTCATTCAGAAAAAATAAAAATAATAAAAAAAAATCTGCATCGAGTGGGACGGAGACACATGTCCCATCTCTCCAACATCTACGGGAGGAAATGTTAATTAGCACTCATGGCATCCCGCTGATCCCCTCCTTTTCAGAGCAGCTAAATGGCATGTTCTAAATCTAAATCCTTTTATATGCCCTTATTTGTAGAGAGAAACGAAATGAAAAGGACAAATATGTCATCTGTGTATGGTGGATAATGCGGCTGCCATTATTTAAAGCTATTTCACACTGTGATTTCTGTGTAGTTCTTCGTGATGCATAGGGTGAGTTTACTATATGCAGCACAAGCTGAGCTACAGATGATCAGCTGACAGCAGTAATTCTGCTTTTCAATGTGTTTTCGGCTGCAAAAATATCCACATTTGACAGCGCTACAAAAGCCCTGGTTTGTGTGCTGAATGATTAGACAAAGGTTTCCACTGAGGCAGATTTATTTGCTGTGCTCATGCGGTGAATCTGAACAGCTATTTTCATGGTTATGATCACTGGGATAGGAACACGAGGCCCTCTTCTCAACGCACAATGCCTTTTCCTCCCTCCTTAGGAAATCACTTGCTTTTGAAGTTGTATTAAAAGCACAGGTCGTTTTTTATTAGCGATCGTTTATTGTTTGTGATTCACTCGATAAATGTATTTTTACTGCCAGTGTCAGGAACCCGAGTCACTGACTGCGCCCTCTAATACAGCTCATGTGTTTCTAAAAGCCTGAAATAGCTCTGCTGTTACTTTACAGAAACTCGACTCCAGTTCAACCGATTAGTGGGACAACAGCGCCCTGCTGCGGCGGTACAGAGTAATACACGGCAAAAATAAAAAAAAATTAAAAAGTCAGATTTATTTTTTTAATTTGTTTAATTTAGTTGGAGGTTTTTTTTTTAGAGAGGGTCATTCCAAATGACGGAATGTATAAATGCTTGTCTATAAATCTTATCACCTGAATCCTTCTGCTTAAGGGTTCTTTGTAGGCTACTCGCTCTCAGGGGCCTTATTTTGGAAATATGTATTCCACTCTGGCTCTGACTTTAGGTACACTCTGGGTTTGCCAGTTGAGGGCTAATGTGCTATACTGGTCGTACAAATGTACTTTATGTGATAAAAGAAAAAAAAAAAATTCAACTCGAATAACTGCCACGAATGAACCAAAACGAAGCGGGAAATGTTCCACTTGAAACGACGTATTTGCAGTGGAGGGCACAGATCACGCGTTTTTCTTGTATTTTTTAAGAACCAGAAACATGTAGTGTGTTACCTTTTCTAACCTCTCGTTATCCCTTATGAAATAAGCAGGCTGTTTATGCTACTGAACATAAGATCTATGTAAATATGAACTGAGCGCCTTGTATTGAGTCGATTTCAGAAAACCACCCTGGCCGTGATACTCCGTGTAAACAGCCGTAGAGCGAATATGCGTTATATATAATATACCTGATATAAACAGGCTGTTTTAATGTGTTGGGAGTGAATTGTTCAGTTTAAAACGTCGTTTAAAATATGATAGCACTGTTTACATACCAAAAAATAATAATAATAAAATAAAAATAATAATAAAAAAAAATAAAATACTACTACTAATATTTTTTTTGCTCTCATAATATGAGCTCTTTAAGGGCGGGTGATCTGAAAACACTGATTTTATAAAATCACAGAAAAAAAAGTGCTGTGGACGTAAGAAAATTTGTAGAATAAAATTCAAGTACTTTATATATGATGCCCCCTGATCTCACAACGCCAGTTCATTTGTGTGGGAAGGAGTGGGAGGTGGGCGTGACCAACTTCTTTTAATCAAATAACATACGTCCATCAAAGTCACAAAAAAAGAGGGAAAAAAAAAAAAAAAGAGTTAATCATCTCTGTATGATAAATGTGTAAATGAGAAGAGTGCTGCAAAACGAGAGTCATGATGCAACATGTGAGCAAGCCTAAAGAGGAAGATAAAGAGTGTGAATTTCAGCTGACTACTGGGAATCTGGGAAAAATGGAAAAAGCAGCTGAAAGACTTGGTGGGCAGAACTGTGTGTTTATCTGTGACCAGCAACAGTCCACAGCGAGCCTGCTGGAAACATACCCCACAGCACTGCAGTCTACTAACAGTCCATACAGTACAGAAGCACACAGGAGCATGTCTGTAGGTCTTTAGGTCAGTAGGTGTATATGTGTTATTCAGTTGGTTCACTATACATACCAGCTATACCTTTCCTGAAGTAACCTCTGGCACACGCAAAGTAAATCAAGACCAGTGTTTGGAGTTTATTAACAGTATTAACAAAAGGGGCAAGCCTATTTACAACCCTGTTCTTTGGCCTGAGAGTAGTTGTCCTTTTATGGGGGACACGTGAAATAAAAAGCGGACGAGGGAGAGCCTAACGCAAACCCTCATGTGCTCCCCGGCTCTTGATCGTACACTGCAGAGTTTGAGCATCCCTTCTGCATACAATGGCACAGGCGAGGTCACGGTCATGAGGCCTGGTTCACATAGTACCCGTATTCCCATAACTAGCAGAGTCTGGTGGGGATGTGCTGTTTTCCAGTCTGAACAACACCTTGTGTTTTGCTACTTTGCCAGCTTTGAATAAGGCTTTCAGCAGTGGGCTGGGTTTAGGTACATTTTGTGGCTGTACAAATTGATCCGTTTTCCAGCCCCGTTTTGGTTATGCTGGATTTCCTGAAGGAGGACACAACAGGGTTCGAGGTTCATGGCAGGTGAACATATCAAGCTCTCATTATCCAACTGTTTGATACCGTACAAGCAAATTTAAGAGGTGAGGCCAATCAGCAACATCAATTGGTTAACAACCAGTGAAAACTCATCACTGTATATAACAGGGTAAATAAATTCCCATTTACTATTTGTTTTTGTTGTTGTTGATGCAGGGCACTGATCTTCAAGTTGTTAAAAACCTCATAATGCAAGTAAAGACATCTGCATTCAAGTGATTTATGTCAAATCATGAAATGTCCACACAACGTAACAGACAGCTTCGTTACTCAAACGAAAAAATAGAAGTCATTTTGTGTCCCTGTGGAGACCTAGGGCAACTGCCTACTCTGTCTATAGCCTAGTGAAGAAGGGCCTATTCCACTGTTATGAATTGATTTTAATACAATTTAACCAATGCTATTCTGACATTTCAGATACCTTTGTAAGGTCCACTTGTGTGCATAAAACACAGGACACTGATCAATTCTACAGTAAATAGATAAATGCTGACGTCAGGGAGATATATATATATATATATATATATATATATATATATATATATATATATATATATATATATATATATATATATATATAAATATATATATATTTGAAAGATTTTACATTAGTCTCAACTATGTAAACTAAACTGAAGAACAAGCATCCAAAGTTTATATTAACCTTCAACCTTTTAACCACAAGGTGCCACTAAAGTACATGATTTTAAAACAGCGTTGTTCCAGAAAGATCCTTTTTAAAATGTATAAACTTTATTTATAAATGAAATCACTCTAGATGAGTGTAAATGGGACCAGCAGCAAGGCCCTGGAGTGAATCCCCCAAAACAGTAAAGGAATGCTATGCCAGTGAAGAGGAGAGATCAGACAAAAGATGAAGGCCAGATCCCAGTACCATTCCGATACTATGTCAAATTCTGGCGCCACATCAGACAACAGATGACTGAAGACCTACCTATTCAACCAATCCTCCTCACCTACTTAAATGTTTGAAAGGTTTGAGGTTGAGGGCAGTAAATTATAATTCTACACTCAGCTTACACATTCTTTCAGGAGCTAGGTGCTTCAAAACACACAGGCCCTTTGGATGGTATCTACTCTCCAAGAATCAGTTTTTAGTGTTCAGCATAAACCAGATAATATTGGTATCCTAATCATCATAACTCACATCACTGACCTCTGTAACAAACCTTACCTTTTATTAGTGCTCGTAATACAGTACTACACTGTATTAGTTTCAGTTCTTTAGCACAATTAAATAAACACTGGAAATCTGTATTTCAACTCATTAGTGACCTCATATTTTACAGAACCCTCCAAAAATGTGTATAGTATAAAATGTATCAGGTTTGAAAGATCCAGCTTATACCTACATTTTCTAATATGGGCATGATGCAGACTACAGAACCATGGCAGTTCAGTGGTCTATTAACAGTTACACTGCAATCACTATAATCTTACTACAAGATGACGATGATAATGATTATGATGATGCAATGAAATAATTTCGACCAGAAGGAATGTGTTTGCTTCAGAAAGATGTATTTGGTTCTACAAGTGAACAATTTTTCAGGCAGTGCATTATTGCCAGTAAAACAGCCCCCTCCCCCACCCCACGCCTAAATTTCTGCCTGATACGTCAATCTGACAGTCACAGCTTCCAGGTGACAGTATCATCAGGACATGATGCAATACTGAACTGGAAATAACCTTCTCTTTTTAGAAAAGGGCAGCATGTTTGAAATAATAAATAGTTGTTCTGTTAGAAAACTGTACACGGTTGTGGTAGTAGTAAAATACAGAACAGGTGACAAAAACGGGTGCTTTCAATTAGGTTTTTTAGAATCTTTAAAATGCAGTAAACCCCATATTCTGATTAAAATAGCTCATTTAAACCTCAGTAAAAAAAAATCCCCTGTTTGCAGGCACTAAAATCCATCTCTGTACAAAGGTTAAGAAAATAGAAGAATAAAAAATTCTTTCATTTGAAAACAACCTTTAGAATATATATATGTTCACATCCTTTTAAAAGATTCGAATTTCCTCTGGTGGCAAATCTGGAATCAATGAGACATGGGTAGCTGATAGCTGCCAGACTGCCACCTAAAATAACTCATAGCTCCAAAATCAACAAGTTACCAGGTTTTGGTGCAAAGCAAGTTCTAGCTCATAGATGTTTGGATGCTGATTACAGGGCGCGATGCTCTGCTCTCGCGCAGTCCTGATTGCATACTGTTCCTTTCAGCAATAAAAGTAGTTTCAGGATTTACAGTACGATGAAACAGCATAGACTGCAAACACAAAATCAGCAACTGTTAGAGAGAATCATACAGTTCAGAGACATTAGTTGGTCAATACAAATAAGAAAGCTAGAAAGTATAAACCAGTCTTTATCTAGATGCATAATCCTGTCCTTGATAAAGCATTGGCTGAGTGATCATATTTATCCCTGATCTGATAAAGGCTGGTCTAGGTAGCCTATTATTTCAGCTTTGGCAGCCATTTCATCTTTGGACAACTACTATTTTGGCATTTCATATCCAAAATGAGCATGGTGGCCAACGTTGTGGTAAATGTTTAGAAACACAGTATAAAACTATGGATTAACGTGAACTGAATTCGTGATGCGCTTGTGCTAACCTGGTGGCTACTTAACTTGGTCTGTAGCTTTTCAACATCTTATTTTTTTTAATCAGTGGATCTACGCAAGGCTCAGCAAGGTTGTCCGAGTGTTCCCCCAATGCTGGTGGGATGCAAGTTCCATGGAGTTATCCAACAGCTCATGGTACAGAGGACAGACCGCCTGTCTAGAATTTCCACGGCCAACAACTCCGTCGATCTCCAAGGCAACTTGGATATAACTGTGCAAGATGGAGAATATAAACATGCTCAGCTGGACTAAAGCTTCCTTATCCTTCGTTATTACAAAGTATTTCAGTAAATGAGAAAAGCTTCACAGCTTGCAGCGTAGCAATAATCCTTTGTAATGTCCACTGTTCCATCTACCTCTCTAACCTAGGGTCCATTCTGATAAAGCCATCCACCATTCCTGCCTTAGACACACAGACTCAGACTGGCTCAGTCTACTGGACCTTGGAAGATGAGTTTGGAGCATCCTTGTGTAAGACTGAGCTGGGTGGCACAGAATGGGCATGCAGCATGGAAAGCGTGTGTACCGTGCGGTAAGGGAATTTCTGACCAATAGCGGGCAGATTTCTCAGAGCACACATGGCCACAGGGCACAAAAGCGTGTGTTGGTGCGCCCGTGTCCACGTAGAAGGCCGCTTCACAGCCCAGCCACAACGGCACATAGGGCCCCACCGCCCTGCACATAGGGCACTCTCTCTGGGCGTTCGGCTCTCTTTCGGAGCGGTGGCCCCAGTCGTGGTAGCCGTGCACATGGCCGCAGGCCAAGTAGACCCACGGCTGCTTGTCCTCCTGTGAGGCGACGCTGGGCACTGCCCGGCTGCAGCGCTGCATGCTGGGAAAGGCCAGGGTGTTTAGGCCCACAGGGCACTGGGGACGGGCCGCATTCAACTCCTGCCGCAGGGCCTCCAGGTGCTTCTGTGTAGGGGTGTGGAAGAGACCCTCAGCGGTGCGCCATAGCAGTGTGGCTCCACACAGGTCAACCAGGGAGCCGTCCTGCAGTACATTGCTCTCACTGTCCACCTGTTCGGCAAAAACAAGCCACAGATTAGCATATAGAAGCTCACGGTCTTACCAAGAAACTGACTAAAACATTGAATAACATTTATTACTGTTATTCAACTAACTCAGCTCATTTCAGCTCCCTGGATTTCAGTTAGAAAATCTATAGCACAAAGTTTACACCAGCATTTTTTATTTTTTTATTTTTATTTATTTATTTATTTTTTGCTCTCATGCTGGACCAGAATTCTGCTTTTATTATTAGTGACGAGTAAAGATAGCCATGCTGTACAATCATTGAAAACTCAGTGAGAGACATGCAGACATTGTGCAAAAATCACTTTTGACCTCCAGAGGGTAGTAGAGACCAAAAAACCCTCACATGTGCTTCAAGCTCCAAACAGGTGATCACATCTGCAGAACGTCCTTTTGTACAGCATGCTTATTCTTGACATCTGGGGCTTTAGTAAAAAATAAAGCCATTGTAACTGTCTAATGTGTCAAGTTAGAGGCTCCCAGTTTAGTGCTTTCTGGGTCCATGTTTTAAAACATAAGCAGAGACACCACAATGCTGTCTAATGTCCATCTTCTTCATAAGAGTTCCAGCCATGACCTTTTAACATATCTATTTTGTAAATACATGTACAGTTTTATGACTACTTTAAGTCATTTATTGTTGAGCAGTGTACCTAAATCAGTATACTAGATTTAAAACCATGGCAGTGACATAATCTCGCCAGACATTAAAAGACAAAAGCCCTTCTTGGTTGCTCTGCTGCCACCCTGTCCCTACCACAAGGGAATAATTATTCTCATAGTTCTTACAAATGATAATACCATAATACCAAACTAAATTATGTCTTGCATTTATCTTAAAAGCATATCTTTTTTTGTTTTGTTTTTAAATTGGTGCTCAGCAAAAGTTCATTGCGATCTGAAGCCCCTCCATCATCATTTTTAGAGCTATGGGATTTGTGACCACGCATAATGTGTACTTCATTTTTGTACTGTTTATGTATTTGTACTCTCATCCAACTGTCGTGGACACAATAGGTGCACATTATGCATGATGATGTGTGGCATGTTTTGAGTTGGTTCCTGGTTTCGGGGTGGAGGCTTGTTTAGATAACACACACGTCCAAATGTTTGTGGACACCCCTTCTCATGAATTCAGTTTTCAGCTGCTTTAAGCTGCACACATTGCTGACATTTACACACACACACACACACACACACACACACACACACACACACACACACACACACACACACACACACACACACACACAGAGAGAGAGAGAGCTTGTCTAGTCCCTGTAGAGAAGCACTGGCAAAAGAATAGGGCTCTCTGGAGCAGATAACTGGAGCTGAAATAAATATCAGAAGTCTTCAAGTGTTCAACCTGATGTTTTTGGCCTTCTGAGACCTTTGTCTTCGCCAGAGAACATTCAAATGATAACTGTCAAATGCAATAAATTTAAAACTCAACCTTAACATGTAGGTTTACAAAACTATTCAATAATTATAAATACTTGTGTCTAATAAAAACAATAAAAATCTGTTACTACAAGCTAATAGAGCATATCAGCACCTTCTTTGCAGAACACAAATGTTTGCCACCATTCACCCAGGCAGGTCGTGACTGCATGGAAGAGACCCACTGGTATAATCAAGCACGTCAGCTAGCATAATATAAGCTAACAGGCATAGCTGCATTCCTAATTGGCTTGCAGAAACAGATGCGTCTCGGTGGAAAGAAATCAACCATTGCTCTAGTGCGCTTCCTGGGGTTTGGGTTTTTAGGACAGACAGCTAAGGCTGACTGTTAAAGCAAAGGCAGAAGGAACAGCCTTTCACCATTCGCAATGCTGTCAGCGGCTCGCCTGTCCAAAGAATGCCTGCCTACAATTCAAACAGTGGTGGGTTAAGAAACAGACATCCGTGTTTGTAGTGACCATTCTTAGCCAGAGGACTATGAACTCTTGTGTTCTAGCCACACCTCTAAGTCCAAAAGCCCCAAGGCATGGCATAGCTGGCGCCAGCGATGTATGGTTGTTTTCAGAGCAAGAGAGTCAATTAGTCACCTTGCACTGAGCACGGATAGGAAAGGTATGTGGCTCAATCATCAAGTGACAGTTTTATTGCGTATATACATGGTGTAGTCCATCTAAGTAAACAACTTCAGGAAAGATATGAAAGTAGCCACAGAAGAATAACCAAGAAATATCACTAGTTCACAATTAATACTTGTGCAAAAACTGCAATCTGTCTAGCAATACAATTTCTACAATTCTGTACTTTTAATTAATTTAAATCTTAGATTAAATAATCTAGAAGAGCTGCAACTGATGAAAGAACATTTTTTTATGATCATGTTTTTAATACTTCATTGACTAAGCTAGTTGATTTGTAATTGATAAAACAAGAGACTGAATAATTATCTTTAGCCGTTTTCACATACGAACTCAAACATGTCGTGTACAGCTGGAAATTTTCTGCGTCGGACGCATTCTCACTACAGGAAATGTTCTGCGTGGTTTAGGCAAGGGGCGGTGCCTATATAGCTTGAGTAGAAGGCACGACAGGATGCAAAATGTATGCTGCAGAAATAGCAGTGTTTTGTTTACAGCACATCAAAGATAGCAAACACAGCTACTTTTGTTCATTTATAATAATGATATAAACACACTCACTATGAATTCTCCAGAGATTCACCTGACCTGCTCTATTCACACACTGGCTCATTCGGCCATTACCCAAACTGTATATTATGGGGCAGGCAGGACAAAACCCAGATAATGTCTGGTACAACTGATCCAAACATTCCAAAATGTTTTGGGTTACCATGCATGTCTGAAAGAGGCTTCAGACTAGTTGAAATCAACATCCGAGAAAAAACGACTCTTAAAGTTCAGATAATGATGGACTTTATAATGTTTGTAATGTCATTAAAGTTTAAATGATACTACACTTAGTATTACTATGGACAACAACTTTGATATTGCAGTGATGTAGACCCTACATAACATAATAGGGTTGAGGTTCAGCAGTGAAACAACTAATAAATAGAAATAAAAGAACACTATTGACGCCAGTTAGCCTGGCAGAAACTAGCAGAAAGGTAGAACGACTTAAAAAATGCAAAGGATACTAAAAGGAATCTAATTGTTTTTCAGGTAAAATTGCTCTGTAAATCATGGCAGATCCACGACAGATAGACGGAGGGAACACTGTGGCAGCACTAACCAATTTGCCTCGTGTTTGTGCAGAACGAGTCTCTCTCAGCGTATACACGTCTCCACACACAGAGATCTCCCTCCAAACACCGGGTTTGGACTCTTCTGTGAACCCACCCCGCGGGTGCATCACCAGCACACCATTGGTCGTCAGTCCATCCATTTGGCCATCTGGATTCTTCCATTTGGCAGCCTTCTCCTGAGGATAGGTGAACATAGTAAGTGACTATACATGTACACAAACGCCTTCACACCTTCACGACTCCAGCGACTAATTCTGTAGGTGCCTGCACATGCCTATATTTACTAGGTTATTGTAGAAGTTTCCACTGAATCAGCAGAAGACGATACTTCCCTAGTCAGGACATTATGTATATATAGACAGACGCTGCCTCAAATGCCAGTTATAAAAGTAGTAGAGGTTTTGTGTAAACATGCGTTAAGCCAGGGGTGCACTCATGTAGGAGCATGCACTTACCCCTAGAAAGATGTTCTTGGAGGAGTCGAAGCCTGCAGCATAGATGCGAGCAGTATATGGAGGGTTGCGTTCACACACCACTCGACAGGCAAAGCGTGAGATCGTGCTCTGAGTGATGAGAGCGTCCTCGCTGTCTCCACCCCCTGACACAGTGTCCGTCACCACAAAGTCAATGGGGTTCTCCGTCGATCGGCCAATCTACAAACACAGCAGAAACTGCACATTGGCGCACTAGCAAATTGGCCAAAAGCGACTAAAATAGGAAAGCAAAAATAACAGTTATTAATTAAGGAAAAATAGGAGCAGTATGTGGCTGGATAAAACTGAATTTACCAAGACAAAAAAAAGGGTTTATTATCCCACACTTCTGTACAAAATGAGTGTATATAGCCCTATTCGGATGGGAATAGATTTGCATGGGGGAGTTGGAGTAATGCAGTTTCACTACAGGACATGGGTAAAACTTATGACCGATTCAAATGGGATAAAAAATCTCTGCCTCCATGACAGAGATGGGAGCAGGGACTCACAATCACCTCTAAAACAATGTGATGATAACAAATCTTATAACCCAATTAGTAATAATGGAAAACATGTAGCTGCTTATTTTCAAACTAAAAATGACACGTGTGTAGGCTATAGGCTACGTTACACAGTTGCACGGAGCATTGTGTCTATAAGGAGTGCTTTGGCTCATCTTCTGGATTTAACCGAGGTCTGGAACAACTGGAACAACCCAAGATATCTTTGCCGTTCACACCAAAACTAAATGCCTCCTCGAGTGCCTTCTTTTTTGAGAGTGACTGTGAAAACTCCTTTCCCACCGGCTGTAACAGAATATTTACATGCCGGAGAACACAGGATTATCATAAACTGATGTTATTTTTGCGGCTTATATTACAGAAGGTAAAATGAATCCTTACTGATGTGGCGCATTTACTGAGAAACTCAAATTAGATCACATTGTCCCACCTCCCCATATAAAACTAATCCTATACGAAAAGGCCTCAGGTCCAGCATGCAGAGTGTGAAGGTAAAAATGTACAAATGAATGTAGTTCAGTTAGCACTTTTCTGCTCTAGATGGTTTGATATTGTTATTTAATTATTTAATTTAAAACAAAAAACACAAAAAGAAAGGGGACCCGCATCCTTAACCAATGGCTTTTACGTGCTGGCAAAGAAATCTGAGCACGAAAGGAAATGTAGGAAAAACAGCTACACAAGCAACTAGATAGAACAGCCTAGTTTTACTGCATTTTCTCCTCTGAAATACTGATTCATCCTGCTTTAGCTCTTCCATTTTCCTTGTTTTTAATGAGCACGGCTGAAAACGTGCCTTAACTGTATTTTGTGCCTAAAACAAAATTAAGTAACATGAAGGCAAAAAAGTACCCAGATCATTTGCACATTTTATATAAAACCACACAAACAGCAGCAACAGAAAAATTCCTGAATGCATCTAAAAGCAGCATGGCCTTCATTTCACAAGTGAGAGGACAAGCCCTTCTTGGACCAATTCCATTATATTTGTGTTCTGTCTCCAAGTCTTGTAAGAGTATGCACATTAAAGGAAGGGCAGGCCTCTACAAAACTGACCTTTAAGTGGCCTTTACAGGGTGTCGGTTAGCCCTTAATATGGCTTTGGCATAAACATAATAATAGTGCTCTGAACCTACCAGAATATAAAAGGCAGTCTTCTTAACTCTTTCAGGAGTGGAGGTCAGACGCTTTTAGAAATCAGAGATTTGAGACATGGCTTTAAAAAAGCTGACCCGTACACACTTCCTTGAATACTATTTAAAAATAAGTGGGTAAGAAGGGAGACAACCACTAAAATAAACTAAACTGAGTCTCCAGCTCTAGTTCCTTTTTAGAGAGTCGCTGTTTGTTCTCTGTGGCTTACTATGGGTTCCTGTTTTGCTTTTCATTTCTGTCCATTTGTTGCCATTTCTCTGGCCCATTTTGCCTACATATGTGTGCATGGTCTCAAGTGTGCACACACACACGCGCTTCCTCATGCCTGCGCATGCGTCTTTAGCAGTAACTGGTTTCTCATGGGAGTGCTGGAATAGCTGTCTCCTATCACAGATTCAGATTAGCTGTGACGTCGATCAGGCCTCAGAGTGCACAGCACGTGTGTGCCTGATTGAGGAGGAAGGCAGAGGGAAAGAGGGAGAAAGACAGAGCTGGAGAAAGAGCCAGCAGAGACATAACAGCAGTGACAGCTCTAATATACATACACTAAACAAAATAATTGGGTATGGTACACCAAATGAACAACAGTATTGGGACACCTGCTAATTCATTGTTTCTTCCAAAGTCATGGATCTTTATCCTGCTATTGTTGGACCAACTGTCTCTATTGTCCAGAGAAGGCTTTCTACTACATCCTTAAACATTGCTGTAAGGATTTGATTGCATTCAGCAACAAGACTGTTTGTGAGGTCAGGATGTTGGATGGTCACCACTACACCTCATGCCCAATTTCCCAACGCTTTTCAAAAGTATTGGATAGAGAACAGTTCCAGAGAACACAGTTCCCCTGCTTCTCAGCTCAATGCTATGGGGCTTTTTACCTGTCTAGCACATGCCTGACGTTAGAGACATTTACGTTAGAGCCAACAGGTTCGTGTAAATCTGCACCAGAGATTAATTTTCTATTGGCTGTACTTCTCTACAGGGACTAGACAACCTCTGTGTGTGCATCTGCACATCCATGTCAGCAATGGGTGCAACTTAAAGTATCTGAATGCATTTATTAGAAGGGGTGTCCACAAACATTTGTGCATATAGTGTATGCATTGCGCAGATCTACTACAGAGATAATAGAATACAGAGATATGTGTGTGTGTGTTGTAGTTTTGTGTTTTACCATACCTGGAACATGTCGGTGTCTTTATCATGGCTGTACTCCACAACCACAGTCTGGTTTCTGGACAGAGTGTAGGAGATACTGTGCTGGCCCTTACAGTTTACAGCCTGCAACAACACAACAACAGAGATCTTGGTTATCATGTGTATCAAAACACAGTAAAACCACATTCTGAGCAAAAACCATCAGAAACATCACAGAGCAAAATTAATCTGCTTTAATCACATGAAACAAGCAAACAGATCTACCACAGGGAAGCACGTTATATTTAATCTTACATCATAACACCATGTTTACTCTGCTTTACTGAGTGTGAAAAACAACTTCTGCTTCACACTTTCCTTTTTGTTCTATAGTAACAGCAGCTCTCAAGACCAGACCGTTTTCATAACATGTCCAGAAATGAAATAATACCAACAGAGACCTGATTATTATGATATCATGGTACCCATTAATTCTGCTTTTACATTATGATGCAAAACTATTATTATTTTATTTGATATTTTTAGGAGGAATCAATAGCCTATCTGTTCCAAGCAGGATTTGAAGTATACCATGTGCAATACATATAAGATGTTAAGAAGGTCACACAGAAGAGCAGTGCATTGACCTTATTCAAAATAAGGCTGCCTCATGACTCACACAGTTGTAATGCTGCTGTTTTTATTAGAGACCTATTATGGCTTGAGTCAGGGTTACGCTGGTGGGGTACAATGCAGGGGGGGTCAAACAATTTAATTAGCTGCAGCAAACAGCCTTTAACTTTACATTTAGCACAGAAAAAACTTCTTCCATAGAGCTGGATCACATGAAGGAATTTTTCACAGAATTTTACCACCTTCCACCCCACAACCAACATCTCAGTATTCTGCGATTTCTAAATTACCCACATCTCAATCACATGTTCTCAAAGGGGAGTGAAAACTGGGCCATGTGAACAGTGGAAAGAACAGCTAGGCAGAGAAGAATAATGGGTTGGTGTACATGCAGATGATTTCTAATGTAGCCCATGCACGGAGTGTGTGTGTGTGTAAAAGGTAAGTCAAATAAGATTTGCTTTGCCAACAACATCCTTCTTGACACAGTGCATCAGTCACCAGAGCAGTACAGAGGTCAAGAGCAGGGCAATGTAGCTGTTCATGACATTTGGCAATGGTGGAGCTGGCTTGGTGGTTGGGCTGGACAATAATGACGATATTTATAATCATTGCGAGAAATTACGTCATTAAAATATGTTACAAAAAACTTCTTCAAAATGAGGAAGACATTATTTACAACTGTATCTTTTTTTTCCCTTTTTGTAATGCAATATGGGACACACACACAAACGGTTTGAAATACGTGGTTAAGTACCGAGAGGTAGAAAAGTAGTAGTCATGTAAACAGAATAAAATTTGCATAGTGTCATAAGATAATGTCCTTGTTTTTGCTATGTGTGTGTGTGTGTGTGTGTTTTAATTCAGCCAAGTCTGTTTTTCTGAGAATTTGAGTTCTGTCTCAAAAGTCTTCAGAATGGGTTAGATGATTCCACCAGTTGGATTTTTTTTTTCACCCGCATTTAGTCTCTGAATGCATGTATCCATAAGAGATCCACCACTACAATTTAAACACTCTCTGAACTGGGAATAAGAAATAATCACACAAATATGGGAATTGTAGCCCGACACAGACACCCTGGTACATATCTGCTGATGCGTTAACATTTACAAAATGTACAAATTGTGACTAAAGCCATCTAACATGAAACAGCACAGTTTCCTAGCGTCATCTTAACATTCAGCTCCTCCAGAGTCCAATAAATACCTCATTCAACACATATCATTGTGCATCCCTAGTTACCAATGGCTGGGAGTGTGATGTGAAAATACCAGAGTGCAGTTAAATCGATAGCCCATGATCTGTATCAGCACTTAAGGATAAAGGTAAGTGTTAGCGACTGAAAACGAGCAACATTCCAGTTAAATCATGGAGGAGCACTCCTTTACTTTCAGCTCCACAGGGGGTCCACCATCCCCCATCCCATCCCTAACTTACAGTGGGAGACAAAAGCAGCAAAAAAGACTAGAGACAATAGGCCCCGAGGCCCACTGTGCAAAGCACTGCCCTGTTATACTGCATCTGTGAGCAGTCTGTACCCTTTAACAATTAAGGTCTATGAGGAAAATGGTGAGGAGATGCTGTGGGGGTCACAGTGAGCTGTAGTTTTACAGCCCGCTGCCACTGAAAACAGCCATCAATACCACAAAGCTCACAATGCAACACTGACAAAGAAACATTACTCGCTGAAAAACCTCCACAGACATCTATGAACAATCACGCATTGTTCTACAAAGAGTTCTGTGACATTTTGTGACCCAACTGCCTGAATACAAGCCCAGTTGCCACAGTTCAGAGCAACACTGAGTAATCAGAATGGCTATTCTTTGTAACACTTTAACATCACAATAATGCAGCCACAGCGTGTCAACTGCTAGGCAGCAGCTATGCATCCTTTAACCCCTTCAGAACCGGTGCCTTCGAGCAGAGAAAGTCAGGACACACAGTGTTGCAGAGCCTGAGAGCAGTATGATTCACAGATGACAGTGTGTGCAGAGCTATTTTCAGGCGCTCTAACTCAGCATGACAGAGGAATGCAGAGTGACCAACAGCAACAAAACACACCCCATTTCCCCCAAAAAACTGGGAAGAACGAACGCCAGGGAATTTCACCAAGAATGGAAAACAAGGCTTGTTTTGTGGAAGTTGACATATCCTACTTTTTAATATTTGGTTCCTTTTCATCACTAAAATATCTGATATACAACCTATACCACGTTTTTTTATAAGAATGTATGAATATAACCCTGCAAGTAGGTTTAAAACAATGCCAGTGGGCTTGAGGTGAAACATGGAAGTATGCAACATGAAAACGAAGTGGCAAAATTCCATGGCTATTCTGAGCCTGTTTAAGACATGGCCAAGAGAAGGTTTTGGCTCGTTGGCGATATTCTAAACAAGCACAATGAACAATCAGCCACTTCTTGCAGACCTTTGGTCTCTAAGGAGGTGGTGTAGCTTTCCCTAACAGAGCTTATCAAAGAAAAAAAAAAAGAGAAAAAAGGTCAAATCACCTGAAACTATCAGTAGTGCATTTAGAAAGTAATGTAACACTTTTTCAGGAGGTGGGAAAAGTAACGCGAGTCGCAGAGAGACAATTTACTTTCTCTGGCGTTTTAAAAGGGTTTTCCATTCATTGAACAGTCAAATGCACTGATGAGCCACTTGTCATCAGGGACCATCTTCTTGGACAGACCACACTGACAGTTCGCAGCTAGACTTTAGCCACTAACAGGGCATAGGCCATCAGAGGGGGAGTTGCTAAACATTCAAAGACTAAAGGTTATAGACATTTACTTCAGCTGGTACAAAAAACAACAACAACATAAGACTGTATGGAAGAGGAGCTGATCTTAATACCATTTGCATGCTATTCAAAGTTAAGCCACAGAGGCCCCCGCCCAAATCCCTCAAGCACATCTTCACAACGATGGAATTTCCCAAAACAACTCCTAAAACAACTTGTTTAGCGCCAGAGAAGGCGAAAGCCTCCAAGGTCTCTCCACCTGTCGACCAGCGGAACAGTCCACAGGTTCCAGCATCCTGTGGGTAATGAAACTTCCACAGATTCCACAGCTAGCAATCCAAACTTTGCCTTTATGGTGACGACGCCATAGGTAAAGGCAACCTTTTAATGAGTTAGGAAAGACTCAGTAAGACTATTACAGATACCGTTGTTACTCTTCCACTGACCAAGAAGTAAATTCTCTAAATGAAGGTCCTGTTTTGTGGTTACCTTGCTGGACTGGGGGTTGTTGAGGATGTGTACGGTGCTGGGTTTGACACCGTTGGCCTTGGCTCGCTTGTACAGGGCAAAGCGGCTCCTCCGTCGCCCTCTATCACCATTGGGGAGTGATCCATTGTACCTGTGTATGAAAGGAGGGGTGAAAGGGTGAGTTTATATAATAAACAATGATTAATTGTTAGGGCTTAATGGATTAAACAGGAGAAAAAAAATGTTGCAGTGTGTTCTGTATCACTAAGCATGGTCAGCAACTCACTAGTACCTAATAGTTGAAACTAAAAAGCCGTATTACTGGGGGGTGGGGAGCAGCGTAGGTTGTGTAAGTAGCACTGACTGTTCTACATTTACGTGGCTTCCGTACCATCTCTTCCTGCGTGAATTTAAAACCAAACAAGATCAAATGCAGTTCAGTTCATCCTTTCCCTACGCTACCATTTGCTTAGCTAGCTTGGCTACAGATCCACAAGTATTGACGATAAGTGAAAGGCGATGGCTTTTATCCCGTTTGGACTCTTAGCTAGGCTAAACACTGCAGCACAGTCCACAGTCCAGCTAACCCCGGCTCAAATCACACACATTTAGAGGATAAAGCACAGTGAAGGGTCTTAAGGGTGTTTTTGACAGTTTTCAGGTCTCTCTTTAGATCAAACTCGCCAAACACGTCACTAGACCTGCAACTACAGTGGGACCGTTTTCCCCCCCCACCCCCACCCGTTTTCAGAGTAATCAAGCAAACCTGATACACACTCTGGAGTCAGCTGTGTATTTGAAGCAAGAGACCCATTATATTAATACTGATCGTTGCCATTCAAATAAGTTTTCAAAGTAAAAGAAGCAGAAGCAGTTTAGCGTTAATCACAGAAGATTTCATGTAAATCCATTTGACTAATTATGCATGCTTACACACTTTAGAAACATGTTGGTTGGATTGGATGGTTTCGCTTAATCTAGTATAAAGAATTGTGTCAAGACCTTCAGATTAGGTTTTTAAACTATACGCATGACAATAAAATATACACCAATCAGTTAGATCATTAAATTAATAACTGAGTATCTAGGTACAATAGCACCTGTCAAAGAGTATACATGCATCTGTACCTGTAAAGTCATGCCAAAATACTCACCAGATTAGTCTGGATTACAAAAATGACAAGTGACAAAAATGACTAACTGAAAAAATAAAAAAAAGGCTTTCAAACCCTGTGCTGTGGAAGTTCACACAAAATATCGGAAGGACCCTTTGAGAACACAACTGGTTTACAATTGGCCTCTACAGATCCAATACTAAACAGTTCCCCAGGGTATTAAAAACAGTTTCTGGCTAAAAGAGCCCTTGTCCAGACTGTGAATTGTCCAATAAGAATGGTCCAACAAGATTGGACCATTCTAAGGAAAAGGCTACAAGACAATATCTAAATGTCTTGATATCCCAGCGAGCACTGCTGAATCAATTTTGAGAAAATAGATCATACCACCAATGCAAGAAGGTGGTCTGTGGGGGAAGTCACAAAGGCAAACATTGACTCTGAAGGAGATACACGGGTGAGTGACACTGCAGTGAAGGCCCACCAAAATGCAACTGCTCTGTATGGGAGAGTAGTTTAAAAAAAAGAAGCTATTGCTGAAGAACACACATTGAAGCACATGTGGAGTTGGCCAAAACATTTTGTGGTTAGATGGGACATTGCTTATTCCCCAACAAACACTATTCCTTACAGTAAAGTATGGGGGTGGTAGCATCATTTTGTGATAATGCTTTTTGCCATCTTGTTAAAGTCAAGGGTCAGATAGATTGGGCAAACCCATCCTGAACAACCCCGGACAGGAAAAATGAAGGGGGGGGGGGTCCACTTTTAAAAGCAAAGGTTATACAAGGTTCTGTCTTAAGGGGGTTCAAATCTGCATTATGAGTATACGGTCATTACAGCTAGGGTCATCTGTAATCCAGACAAATCTGATGCCTTAAGGGGGTTGAATATGTTTGACTCTGCATGTGGTCAAGGATAAATGTTATTCAGGAGCAGCGCTTGTGTCCACCATGTACAACTGATGTCAAACTCGGCTGAGTCAGGGTGTAACATTTTTCAAAACTGCTGTAGGGTTGATCTTTGTGGTTGTGGCTTGTGGAATTTCTTGGGCTGAAGCTTTTTATCTACAGTGCTCAAATCTGAGAATCGAAAGATGCAGGGTAAGAGGAGTACGAGCCAGAGTAATGAATGGAAATGAAATCTCCATGGTATCCTCCCTCACAGAAGAGCTCAGCTGTAACTAGCTAATTGTAATCTCTTTCCCTTTTGACCTTAGGGCAGACAGGCTGGTGGAGTTATCCTCCGATACAGTGCGGAAGAGATTAGATACACCTGTCCTCAAGTCAGGGGCCTCTCGAACAGACCCATCCGCAGTTCTCGCCACAAATCACGAAGCAAAAACTGCATTACAAGGGAGGAATTTCACAAGTTTGTTAAAATAATCCAGAGGGATTACAGCAGCCATATGGCGGAATTCCTCATCTGCCATCAACTTGACTGAAGCGCCTTGAAACAAAATATAGAGGCACCAGAGACTAGAGATTTCTGAAACTAAAACACAGGAATTTTAATGTAAAAGCATGTTTAAGCATGTAATTGAACCAAGAATAAACATGAAACTGCAACTAAAAAGAATAAAAATTCAATTGACATGCCTATTGATGAAGGAGAAAGGCCTATATGCTGGCACATACACAAGTCCACAGTCCCAAACAACATAGGTTACTTGTAAGTTTCTATTCCTAGAATTAACTGAATGACATGTCTTAACATTAACACTGACATTATAGCCCTTTTATGCAAGTTAACAGTTCCCTGGGGTCTTTTAATTATCTACCAATATTAATATCCTGATATTATCATGCGTCCCTTATGGTTGCCTGTTGAGATTCATGAGTCTTCATACTAACTCCATTGCATGACCTTGTTAAGTGTTCTTTGGGAATCAGCATGTCTCAATGAAATGCCTAGAACATGCTTTTGTCAAAACACCACAACAATCAAGCGAAACAGAAACTGCCACAGATTCACAAGAAATGTGATTATTCACCACACTTTCACAACAGGAACCAAGAAGGAAAAAGCAACTACAGCTCCATTCTTCTACTGGCACTCACTGAAGCCAACAAGCGCAGTATGTCAAGCCTAGCTAAAGCTATTGAGTTCATAAAACTCAACAAAATCAAGCAGAACTGTGTATGGGTACGGGTACTGTGTATAGGTACATGTAATCCTTTAAGGGGCCATAACTGAACATTACAGCACAACACAGAAAGATTTAGAAAATATACAGGACAAACGATGCTTTAACATTTTAACAGGACCTTCTTTTTGAGTATCTATATTCACTCTTCTACTCCATAACATGACTGCTTTAATGTAATGTAAAACACATTTCCAAGGATGTATTACTAATGACATGACTAAAAAGACATGTTGTGGCTTCTACTATTCTAGCGGATGTTAGATAGATGTTAACTACCCTAGCTCTACCTGATGGTAGCTGGGTTTAGAAAAACTGAAGAAAACATGTTGGCACATCATCCATTAAAGAGAAAATACCTTGTAATGCTGAAATGAACCAAATGTTCCAAACACCAACATTGTTTGTGTTGCTTTAACACTCATACCATCACCAAAAAGAAAGGCTGCATGCACGTTACTTTTGTGATCATCCAACACCCTGATCTTACTAATGCTCTAGTCACTGAATGCAATCAAATCCTCAACAATGCTGGAAAGCCTTCCCTGGACAATAGAGACAGTTACTCCAACAAAAGCAGCATGAATGTTTGTTTTTTTTAATGAACAGGCATCCCAATACATTTATTGTGCATATTGTCCATATAGTGGATCTCTTTATAGGGGGGAAAAAAGGTCCTAATTCTGACAGACAAATGTCGCAAGCAAATTTTCACAGATGCATCAGCATTGCCATAGGGAAATCATTCATAAATAAATTTAGTATATAATTAGTAGTAATCTGTTTTTCAATGTAACACTAGTACAAACCATTTTCTGAAGATAATTCATATTAAAAATGTATTTATTCAGTATTTTAAATAGTTTTCTAATCTCTAAAAGAAGACTGGCATTGGGTGAAAAATAGCCAGATGTGGTTTTACATGCCCATCTTAGAACAATACAGGCTGTTTTCCCTTTTATGGTGGACACCTTCCTTTTAAAATTTGATGAGCTCGGCTCTGATTGGCTGGTTTACAGTGAGGTGCTGCGTTAGGGCACAAAGAATTAACATATCTATGGCAATGCTGGCATTGTGGCTAAACAATTTTTTTTGTCATTACTCCTGCCAACACAAGTCTTCGGGCTAGCCGAATGGCCTCATCTGAAATGCTGCTAGTCTAGGGTAAGCGTTTAGCCTAGCACAGACACCCACTCGCTTCCTGAGCTTTCACATCTTCGCGCACCACTTATGATGTCCCTTTCTCAGCTACTAGCATCAAGCAAAGTTGGCGATCACAAGGCCTGGTTCACGTAACTAATTCATGTTCTCAAGAAGCGGCTGTGTGTTACCACGCTGCCATCTCGGACAAGGGCAGGAACGCTGGTTTGTTGATTTTTGGGAGTGTACATAAATAAACCAACACTGTTATGGAAATTGGTTTGTTTTACAGCTCTGTTTTGGTTATGCTGGATTTGCAGTGAGGTACAATTAAGCGATGACCATATAATCTCTTATATCTACATATTTCTATTTACGAACCCTAAATTTGTATCTTCTTTTAGAATGATTGGACAGTCAAGCATTGCACTGCTACTTGTACGACGTGTAAGATCAACAAACTCTGATCTGATTTGAACAACATACCCGGAGCAGTAGAATTAAGCAATTTCAACGAGGCCATGTGCGTGACCATTCCAGGAAAGAGCAGGACACATGACACTGAAAACTGGGCACTGTCAATGACTCAATGGCTGAGAGACATCCTTCTTCCTCAGTTTCACTCCCAAAGATCAGTCACTGGAAATAAAACTCCCATGCCAGAGGTGTCTTCAGTAAGAGGCCAGCAGGGTCACACAAAGCCCCATCAATAAGCCCAGTCAGGCCAGTTAGGACAATGAACAGAGACAGCGGGACTGTGGAGACACAGTGCCTGTGCACAGATCAATAATACGCTCTTTCAGCCGTGGTCTCTCCCCCGAGTGTGCCAGCGGGCAGTGCCAGGCAGGACAGCAAAGGCATGGTACTGTTGTTAAACCTGAAACTGGGCAAAGAGATGTGCAACAGCACACTGGATCACAAACAATAATACCTTGTGAGGACTTCCTGAGGTTCACTCATCACCAGCTAAGCATGGTCTAATGTTGGCCAATCGCTGAGTGAAACCACTTGCATTCTTTGGAAATGTAAACGTTGTAATCTCACACGGATAATAAAGTGTGATCATCTCTAAAGCAGCAACCTCATTCTCAGTAGCCCCCCGAGAAGAGAAATGAAATATAAACAAGGCAAGAACAGCCACAAACGCAGGCTTAGAAAAATGTGGGAAGCATCAGTGTCCCTCTTCAATGAACTTTGAGGATCTCCTTCAGTGGCACTGGGCTCGCTTAAAGGCGCTCCACTGTGCAGCCTTGGTCTAGTTATCAAATCAAGCTGATTTACGACGGAGCTGAGAGAAAGACCCCATGTAAAAGGGGCCAGCGAACTGGCTCAGTCACTGTGGGGGAAGAGGGGGGTAATACACCTATTTCCGAATTCCTTCAGAGCCCTAAATCTCTCTGGAACTTCCTGAGCTAGTGACGAGCGGAGCCTAGCTCGGTGAAATTACTGCAACACAGTAAACTGAGCCGAGCCGCCAAAGCAGAGACCTCGAGATAGCAAGCTACCTCCAAGCGCGAGGGTTTGGGTTCGGCTAAATTTGGTAAACGTGATTACTGGCGTTAAGTAATTAACGGCGTGCGTTTAGCTGCTATAATTAGGACCGTGCAATGCGAGCTATCTCCAAATAATCAGTCCTGTAGCACGGCAGACTAAAGAGTCCGGCCTAAGTTTGGCTATTGCCTGGTGTATACGCGAAGGGACATCGCACGTGTTTCATTTGTTGAGTAACGTGAGCGCGTGAATCGCGAGAGATTGGGGGGGGGGTCCGCTCGCACTCCCGAGTACCGACCGTGTAAACAAGCACTTTCCGTGTGGAGAATTATTAGTAGGTTTTAGTACGAGGGGAAACAATCAGACAGCCGAATGGGTTCATATTGATCATCGCACAGCGTGAGCTCGAATCGGATAGCCCAATCGGCTAACTTCAGTTTTCATTAAAAAAAAAAGCCCATTTGGAGGAAAAATCTAACATTATTCAGCTACTGTTTCAAACTCACCCCAGAACCACCAGCTCCCCGTACTTTACAGGCTCTTTCGTGGGTGCACAGTGCTCCTCCTGGCCCGGTGAAAACATGAGGCTGTTAACTTCACTACTCGAGCGCGTCTCAGGATGCAGTGGTCGAGCCAGTCCAGTGAAAAAAGATCACAGGAAAAATACTTCAAAGGACGCGACTAACAGCCATTTTCCGCCTCGTCCCCGCTCCCTCTCAAGCCCCTCTCCTTCTTCAAAATAAATAGGATGGATTCAGGTATCAGATACAAGGTGAAAAGTCAAGACTGTGCCTTTGCGAAACATTTCACAGTCACGAAAAACGCCTAACTTCGTGCTTTCGCCGTTCTCTCTGCCAAGTGGAAAAACATTACACGGTAGGGGGTGGAACATACCACCCACTTACGCCTACTTTATACGGGGGGGAGGCCGGATTACAACCTTTACACACATTAAAATCTGTCTTTCCGTTTTTTAACATTTCATACGCTATAATATTATAATCATGTACGTAAACCTCAGAATTAAGTACCTGTTTGCCAAGATTATTCCCAGGGAAATAACTTGGAGGTGAAAGTACAGTCTCCCCCTTGAGTGGAGCAGCCCTGGGCCGCCACGGTCTGAGGCGGCACCTTCAATTATGTAAACAAAGAGTAACAGTTGAAAATATTTAAAGGGATACTCACACTGATGGCTGGGCTTAATCAAGCTGGATAAGCTCTCCACCCCGATGGGTTTAGTTTGTTAGAGTGGAAATGTAGTTGGAAATTTGGAATTTCTTTTAGCTGAAACTAGTTTTTTGGACGTTGCCGGTCTGTATCGAGCAGCGCTGAATGTGAGAGTGCTTTTAAGAGGGGAATTCTGCTGCTTCACGTCTTTAAACAGGAAGCTGTAGACCTAATGTTTGGAAAGAATTTATAACAGCAGGTCAGCATTTCTGAGAAAACAGGCAGACTTTCAGACACCGTTTTGCTGGAATGTTAAGAAACCGCTTAACTGCAGTAAAGCAGCTCTCTAGGTTCAGAAGACAGAATCTGAACACAGCTGAAATAAGGGCACCAATAAACTGGGACGCTCTGTTCCAGACATGTAAAACCAGTGTTTGTAGCAACAAGGTTTGGAAATGCTTATGAGGCCATAATGTGACACATCAGACTGTGCTGTTAATGGTCACTGTAGTGTACCATCAACAGCTAAGACAAACATCACCCTTGCTGTCTTTTTGTTGCTGCAAAGGATCAGTGCACATGAATGAGCCATTTGCTCTTGGACAATGTTGTTGGTCCTAGCAGTCATACCCCGGGTAAGTCAAAGACAGAATCACACCATATGACTTTCTATAGCAAATCCCTGCAGCATGCTGGAAATGAGTTTTTGAAACCTCACCCTGTATGTCTTTAGAACTGTAATTCAGCTATATTGGGCCTTGTGTATCATAAGCTCTCTATACAATACTGGACAAACTTCCCAGGCATGTCTACCTCTTGCCTTTTGTCACCGGCCCAGCCATTCACACATCCCTGATGAATGTGTCACCTCCAGTTTGCACAGTTGTCGCTTTCTGGCCCTCTCTTCCTCTGACCCCCATTTGCCAGTAAGTAAGTAAACAGGTAAGGATGTGGAATACTTAGACAACTTGTGGCATTTAAAAAAAAAAGTAAAAAAAGATCATATGTTTGACACGTACTGAAATGTTTAATATATGCTAAACATTGAAGTTTAGTCATTATTTAATGTATTTCTTTTGGTTTCACATGAAGGAAATAGCATCAGACTGTGTGTAAAGTACTTGATTTACTGCTAGAGTTTAATCTGATGTAACATTTAATTTGGGTGGAACTGAATTCTATTTATTATAGATAATAAACTCAATATCCACGTTATTCATACCGCAGTAGACATACCAGTCTTTACATTTGCAGAGGATTAGAACTGAAATGACCATTCATCACACTATAGTTGGTGAGTTTTAATCTCCACGACACTAATCTGTTTTTAATCTGTTGTTAACACAGCAGGCTAGTCTGAAACTCTGCTCCCTTTGTTTCTATTATCATGTTTATTCAGTTCACTCCATTCGGAGTCAATCAAGCCAGACCTCAACAAATCCACAGTTTGTTCTGGTGAAAGACAACGATATGCCGTAAACACCAGGCCGCTAATCCTGGGGTTACTTACAGCAACCGCTGTGTATGTGGTGTTGTGCGAGAAGTGGCTCAGCAAAAGAATACAGTAACTTTAGACCGAAAACTTTGATCCAGTCTCCAAAGCACACTCACAAACACACTTCCAGAGAAAGGATCAAAGGCTTGCGTCGCACATACCATCTTGATGGGTTACAGATGCAAGGAGCCGTTGTTCTTATAAGATATGTGTCTGGTTTTAATCTGTGCAGTGAGTGTTTGTGTGAGTGTGAGTGCACACAATAGAGAAGCCAACTGTCAGGAAGACAAAAGTCATGACACATTTCCTCAGAGTGCGGAAAGTGGGATTGTGCAATAGTGACGCATGTGGCATGTGGACTGGATTGTGACGTGTATGAGGCCTGCTGCCAATTGCTCATCATTACCGCTTCCTCTCATGTGTTATTATGGTTTTACACAGGAATTACTATGAACGTTATGCCTGCTGTCGATTGTAGCAAACCTGAGGGCCTGGGCTAAACTAGCAGGTCTGTGCTTATGCTATGCAAACAACCATAACAAATGACCTCTTGAGGATGTTCTGCCTTTGAGGCGCATGATGACAGCAAAGCGTCAAGGTGATCTTTGGAAAGGTGTTGATTCATGCAGGTATAGCTTTCCACAGAGTGGTAATGCCTTACTCTGCGTTTATATGATCTCCTTCCAAAATCACCGGCTGCAGCGAGCCCTGCTCAGCAGCCAGAGCCTAATGACTTGCTTGCAAACACAGCTGACCATCACTCTTTTACATGCTGACCGGTTAGTCCAAAAATCAGATTTACATGAAAAAAATACTTCCCCCATCTCAACTCTTTTCCATTTTTGCACATTTGTCAGTTTCATATCTTAATACAAATGTACTGTCCAGCAGGGAGAACAGGAGAAAAGACAAAGCACAGTTTTTAAATGATCATTTATCCCTTTGAAGCACGGTGGTCACTGGAAGACACTGCTTTGTTTTCTCTCCATTTTCACTTTGCATTTGTGGTCAAACAGGAAACCTCTAGATTTCCCAAAATATGTGTAATGTTTTCTAGGGATAGCTAAAAAAATAGTAGCATGCAGGAAAAGATGTGCGAACTGTAGCTTTTCTCCAATTGACTGACCCTGTGGGCTTTTTTTAGGTGTCATAAACTAACCTGTAAACCTGTAATCTGAACTAAAACTTTCCAACCTGCTACCACTGAAACATGAAAGCTATTTAGCAATCAACATTCTCATGGAGGTAAAAAAAAAGTCACCATAATGTCAAGATTACTGGCACTCTTGCAAAAATGGAAGTAATTCCTGTGCATCAACCAGACAAAGTGGTTTTATCTTTATTACAAAACATTAAACCAGACAATGCAATCCTAGAGCAAACTGAGTATTAGGTGGAAAAACTAAATGATGTAATCAGCACCACCTAATGCACAGAAATGACCCTTTGACCCTGCACCCAAAAACATTACTCCCTAAATCTGTTTTTTTACAATGGTTTGTAATTTATTCATTTCAGTAAATCTGTGATTTTGATAGAAATCCGATATCAGGTATATTAAAGAGTCTGTCCTGCTTTCACACTTAAAGTAGCTGAATGCATTCATTAGAAGGGATTTCCACAAACGTTTGGACTTATGCTTCAACAATTGCAACAACACTTTTCCTTTTAATTCAGGATTTTGACACTGCCACTTCAAAACCCTCAGTTTGCTTCTTTTAAACCATTCAGAGATGGACTTGCTTTTGTGCTTCAGATCATTGTCTTGCTGCATAACCCATTTGCACCTGAGCTTCAGATCACAGACTGAGGTTATCCTACAGGATTCTTTTGAAGAGAGCATCCTTGCACGGTTGCACTACCCATCTTTCAGAAAGGTTCACCTTTAGTTGTGACATATATGAGGCATGCCTTTATGTTTCTCTTGGTTAGCGGTGGTTTTCATCTTGCAGCTCTGCAAGACTCTTGCAGTCTGTTATTAATGGTGGAATAATGAACGCTGCCCGTATCTTAGCTGAACACAGGCTTTGATTATTTTGGGACTTCCTGAATGAGTTGTTGCAGTGCTCCTGAATACATTTTGGTCAACTCTAAGAAGATAAACCCCTGTTTATTTGTAAATGAGAGCGTTCTCTGTGCGTTCCTGAAGTCCCAGAGTCTTAGAAATGGCTCTGTAGCCCATTTCAGTAATCAAACCTGGGTGTGTCTAGTTAAATAAAGTTTTTTTAATATTCATTATTTCATTGATTTACTTATTAATTTTTTTTATACCCATGGTCAGTTGGTGTTGGGTAATGATGCTTTCTTTCAATAAATGACATTTTTGAAAGAATATTTTTTTTGTGTTGATTTGAGTCAGTTTAGTTAATATGAAACAAAGTGTGAAAAAAATAAAGACAACCACTTTTTACAGCACTGTAATTTTTCCCTTCCATTCCCATGGTTCAGAAACTGGATAACTTAATACGCTGTACTTCTGCTATTTGTAAAAGTGGATAAAAGCAGAGACAAAACTCAGCTTCAGGATCGTTTCTATTACTGTTTTTAGCTCTGGATTTTTTCCTTTTTGCTCATTTCTATAGATAACAGTATGTCATATAGTGGCAGAAAGTGTGTGAGAATTGGGGCATGCTGTTTGCACAGTGCTAAAATGCTGGTTATAAGGCTGCACTGTTAGTTACGTCAGCCTGATAGCACCAGTGCAAAACTAAAGAAGTAAACCTTGGACACCAATTAGTTCTTTAATAATCGACAGGTTTTTGAGGTCAGAGGAAAACAAAACAATGCTGTAAAGTCCTGCACACTGTTCCCAGCGTTTTCCTGCGATTATAGGAAAAAGTAATGCTTCACTAGCAGGGAAACAAATGCGTCAACCGAAGAATGAGTGCATACTGTTCTCTAAGAAGCACCACTCCTGGAATTTATTTCCAAATGTTTGCCTCCATTGCCAATTTTTGTCCTATTACTTCTTTATTTATGGCTGATACATTATGACATGAGCATTGCATGGTAACAGTTGCATGTTATCACACCATGTTAAAAAGCCGGCCTTACACTTAAAAAATGTTGGTCTGTACCATGTATCATGTTGTAGATTGTGTGAGTCATTGACTTGGCTTGGTCTGATATTATGCTGGGCAGGCTGTGCTGTGGGATTTGGGTGGGTGTTAGGATCTCCATGCTGACGAGGTCAGGGCCACGGGGAAGGTTTGGGATCAGCTGACTGCAGTGTGATATGTAGGGAGAATGGCTGGAATGTGCTGAAGCCGTGCTACACAGTCTGCTGACCTAAGAACTGCACAAAAGTGCCATTATTGTGCACGTCATGGCCCTCGCACAGAGTGGTGGGAAGTTCAGGTGGCAGAGTTGGCGAAGGTGGACCTAATTCAGAATGAAAATGGCGTCGGTCAGCTTCCCACTGTAGACCTAGTAAACATGTTCAATATACACTTCATGTTTAAACAAGTTACATCCCTCCAGCCCTGTGTGTACTCTGTACCTGGGTAATGTGGAACCTGCAATCTTCTTGTCCTGTAGTTCCTATTTTGTTACATGTACTGTCTTTTTACATTGTGTTTCATGTGACGTGACTCATGTTTAGGCCCTTTAGGTACATCAGCTCTGTGCTTTGTGTTCATTACTCTCTACAGGATCATCTTTCCCACAGTAATACATCATGCCTGAAAACTGGTTTCTTGGTGCCTTGTCATGAACTTATACTATAGTAAAAGTGACATTTGGACAGTATCAATCATGTCAACTAGTGCAGGAAGATCTCTGAGCATTCAAGTCTGTTTCCATATTTTGTTAAAGCTGACTGCTGTTTATTGAAGTCTATTCCCTGTGAACATCTGTGCTTTATAGTAAGACTTCAACACTGGGTAGGGCCTCCTTTTGCTCTCAGAACATCCTTAGTTCTTAAAGGCCTGGATTCTGCAAGATGTTGGAGCAGAAGCTCAAGGGAACATAATTGCATCACATAATTCTGCAAGTTCATCAGGTTCCCATTCTACCGCATCATAAAGCTACTGCACTGGGTTCAGATCTGGTGACTGTAAAGACCACTGACTCACTAACATGAGCCTGTGCACACTGCAGTCTCAGCTTTCTGTTCTTGGCTGACTAAAGTGGACCTAGATGCATTCTTTTGTTGTTGCAGACCAAACCGCATCAAGTTTAGATGTGTTGTGCATTCGCAGATGCTCACCTGTTCACCACATTTGCAAAGTAGTTAGAGTTACTAGTCCTTTTAAAAGGAGTTTCTGACTGCAGAATCACTGCTCACTGGCTGCCTTTTCTGTATCACACCATTGAGTAACCACTAGTGCATGAAAAAAAAACCCAGGACATCAGCAGTTCTAAAAATACTCAAACCAATCATGTCACACTCAAAATCAGAGATCACCCTCCACCTTCTTGTGGTTGATAAACATTACTGAAAGCCGTTAGTCTGTATCTGCAAGACTGTATGCATTGCCCTGCTGTCACAATTGGCTGGTTAGACAACTATGTGCATGAGTACATATTCAGGTCTTCATAAATTGCTTGGTGGAGGGTGTCAGTAAACTGTTTAGCTGTTGGATAGAAATAAAAAAGAACTCAATATGCAATAATCACACTTTTTCCTATGCATAAAAGCTTCAAGAGGAAATAAATCTGGCTGGTGAAGTGAGAAACAAGTCTCTCGCTGAATGACCGGTGTTGCACATTGCAACCTGGCAACCTGCCGCAATGGGACATGCTGGCATTGTTAAAGAACCTACATTAAAGAATGTTGTGCAGTTACTTCTTACTCACCACTGAAGCAAAAGACAACATGGCAGGTGTGGTTACCACAGTCTCACCTCTGTGAAAAGCATAGCTGAAAGTGCGCCTACAGTACCGTAACCCTCTAATACAACATGATGCACAGGGTCTAACAAATTAGAAACAGCAGAAAGTCTAGTTTTTTTTCTGGCTAAAATTGGTCTTTAGACCAAGTATCTAATTTTCCTGCTGTATGAGGCAGAAGCTGGAGGATCACTGCCCCCAACTGACTAATATGAGACAGTGCAATAAACCAACATACTGTTGCGGTCACGCAAAAAGCTTCTATCAAAATATCTTTGAAACAGCAATATTTTTACATACAGTAAAATGTCTTAACTTTCCAATGATAGTGAAACCATTCATCATGACACTTAATGACATTAAATTAAATAAATAAAATAAAAATAGATAAAAAATAGTAAAAAAGGAAATAAGGCTTTTCCTGTGATCAATAAAAATGAAATACAATCTGACCATGGTTACCCATTTATGTAGATGTGTACAATCACTGCACCAACTGTAATGTACACTCACAGAAACTGTAAAAGACTGCAGCCAACACACTAAACAAAGCAAACACGTAACAAATTTATCAAGCATCCCTTTTAATAACGGTTCACCTGTTTTACAAAAAAAATGAAATATTCTTTGTTAATGAAATTAGCAACAGTATAGAGTGTATAGATTAGATTGGAGATGCCTCTTTTTCTCCCTCTTTCTTTGAGAAGTAGTTACAGTAGAAGAAACCGCTGCTCTGCGCAACTGACCTCCAGTACTAGCAGTCAAAAAGCGCAGAACAGACTCAAACCGCCTGCTTTAGTCGTTAACACAGCTCTTACTTACAATGTACTCTGGAAAACAAATACCATAACATTCAGAAAACTCAAGAGTGTGTGTATGTGTGCACAGGAGTGTATTTGGTCGTATGTATGCGTAATGTACATACATTGCAAGACACGAGCTGGAAACAACGTAGTGAGTGTCAGTAGATCCTAACAGTTATCTTATAGTCTTTAAAATAAACACAAATATCCGCAAATGCCATTTTTACGAAAGGATTAAAAACCCCTCCTGTCAAACTGAGCTAACAAAAGTAGTATTCAAAGTGTTTTGACTGAAAAGGGGTAAAAATTAAATCGAAACTCAAGACACGTCTAACCGTTGCGTATATTCGGATGCCTTTGCTCTGGGAACTCTACTGAAAATGAGGAATGCCATTGCAGAGGAGTTGACAGCCATCATGAGAAGAAAGGATCCGGTTTGATTGGTTCTTGGAGTGTCTATACTGCCGGGTTTCAGCCCCTCCCAGTCCTCTCCTTAGCAGGGTCTTGGTCTTGAAGAGAAGGGGAGATGGTCTACCACTTACATAGCAGGTTGCAGGTGCTGTGGGTTTGGAGAGCACACATCAGATCTGGTATGAAGGGAAGCAGGAAGGGGCCAGAGTTTGACAGGGTTTAGATGGGGCGTAGAGACTGGAACTGGCCATTAGAAGACACACTGACACCACCTTTTCTTTCTTTCAGTTACTTATCTCCATTGTCCTAAGATAAGGTGCAAAGACAGAGAAAACAAAATTAGACAGTTATCCAATCAAAATCAAGTATGCAATCTGATGATCTGCTTAACATACTGCGAATCTCGAATACAGGAGAAAGTCCTTCACAGGTAAATATAATTAGGACTTCATTTATTGGACAGGACTTTATTCTTTTGTTTTGCAAAATTTCTGCATAATTTGTTTATATAACTTACAATATAAATAATTTTTCTAATGGTTCTAAGAAATCTGCTTTACGCCAAAACCTTTTCGTTAAACAATGTCTCAGTCATCAGATGACCTATTGGTAGTCATTTCAAGTAATATGATGTAACTTTCAGAGACATTAAACACTTCAGACATCTGATTCCATTCACCACCAAATAATGACTTGGTATATATCTGTACAACTGAGCACTTCACAGCCAACAACTCTAAATGACTCTTTACATCTTAATCATTTAGTTATGCAGGAATGTTGACAATTTGATGGAAATTCTTTTCAGTTCTCACCCTCTCTTGCCCCTTGGTGAGCTGTCTGTTCACGGCCTGTAGTAATTCCTGTAGTTCCCGTACTGTCTGGTTTAACCCTGCAGTCATCTTCTCCTTGCGGTCGATGTCCTCCTGGGAAAAACATAGGAAAACAAACTGGTCAGCAAATTTAGTTACATGTTGGCAAAACCTGCTACACAGTTTTTAGCATTTTAGTCGCAGTGCCAAATTGCCCACCCTGAAGTTTGTGATGAGCAGGGGCCCCCGACATAGCTTGCATGGTCTCTATGCATATTAGAAGCAGTCAATAACACGGTTGGAACACGGTACATTTTTTGACATCAGTACTGATTGCTGGAGTTGGTTTTATATGGGCATACATTTGGCATGCTGTTTCAGCTGCGACCACAACAAGCAATTTTTTTTAAACATTTATCGTCACTTGAATTACCCACAATACAAGTTACAAAGACTGTGCTCTCACCGTTTGCATGGTAAGGTTACTGTTCTGGATCAGGTCACCCTGGCCAGTCTCCTTCAGGATCTCCTCCTGGATTAGCTCCAAAGACTGCTGGGCCTGTGACCAGTACAGACACAGATGTAAACAAAGAGAGAGAGAGGTAAACACCAGAGATATACAAGCCTGTCTTGAATCAAAAGTGAATCACAACAGTAGTAGTACTATGTTTTGCACCGACACCTTACCTTGTAAAGATCTCCAGCTACTTTCTGCCGTTCACTCTCTTCCGTCTCCAGCTTGCCCAGGGTCTCGGTCAGCTGGGTCTTCAGCTGCAACAGAAAACGGCACATTCAACCAGGCTCCTCACTGTGGGTAAATTACTACCACAATCATGAACCTGCTTTGAAGAGATACGCTTGACCAGATGTTCCCAAACTTAATAAGGCTCCTGCTTGTTCCCCTTTGACCTCCACATTACAACAATGTCTGGGATCAATTCTGGGGAAGAGGAGTAGCCTAAAAGATTAACAATAGTACTGGGCTTGTCCTAGCATGTGACTCATGTTCTAAAATATATTCCCTTGAGGATAATATTAAGCTTATGAGGTGAACCATTAATGAAGCAAGTAGGAACCTGAGTAGTTGTGCAACCTTTCCTTAATTGGGTGAGAATAACATGTCTATCAGGTTTCTGTACATGCATATTCCAAAGACCAAATTTACACAAAGGCTAAAAACCGTTCTTAAACCAAGAGCACTAAACAAAACATTAGATACAAGACAAACACCAATAGAACACAATAGAAAACACGGGTTAGGACATATGAACAACCGACCACACCCAAAGACCTATATAAACATTGAGTGACACAGACAAAACAGCTGGACAGGACTGTGTTTGTACAAGTGTATGTGGTGCATTCCAAGGTTGGTTTAGAAGCAAAAGTACCAAGAAAGCAAGCTAGTTAAGTCACCCCAGGGTCACAGTGTCTAAGGTGTTAGTTAGCTGATTCAAGCATATTCTCGGCAAGGAGCATCCATCCTCCATCATGTTCTCCGCACTCCACAATGGCCACTAATCAATGTGAAACTTTGAATTAGACTTTATTTTAAAGAAAAACAACCATTCATTATGATTATGGATAGTGGATAGAAACTCTTTGCCATATAACAGCAGTGGTGAGAAGCCGAGGGACCCTGACCAGGTGCTAGCTCAGGTGTGGGACAGCAGAGCGATTTAGAGCTACTTCATTATGGCATGGGGGAAAAATCTTACCAAATTCAGCTCTTCATTCTGCCTGACTGCCTCTGTATATGAGCCATCGAGTTTGCTTTGTAACTCAGTCAAGAGATCTTTGAGCTGAAATGAAGTTTGACATATTTAAAGATCTGTGCGTGCGAGTCAGAGTGTGGAGGGGATTTAGAAGCAGATGTGAATGCCACACAGAGCACAATGAGGGAGGACTGGGTATTGAAATTAAGGGCTCCCTGCAAGTGCATTTGCACCTGCATACATCCTTGAACTGAAAGTGATTACTTAATTTAAATAAATGAGCTCTCTACTACTCTAATGCAGATACTAATAAGATAACTTTAACAATTGGAATCTAGGTAGTGCACATAATAATCCTTGTATGTGCAAACTACTATACAATCACCTGTATTCCAAAAAATATTTGACACTAGATTTACACCCACAAATAAACATCACATACTCGGCCACTGAAGACTGTAGATATAAGCCCAAGTCCTGACATTTGTTAGTGGGTAGATAATAAAAATAAATATAGATGTGTGCCAACCTCTCAAAAATACTGTTTAATGAATATGCATGATTTGTACATGAAGAATATCAGGAGCTGAGCTATCGGGTAAGACAGACCCAGAAAACTATTACCCAGAAAGGTAAAAGTTGTATAGGAACCACAAAACTCAAATGTTAGAAATCTCCACAATAAACTACACAAGCTACTGTTAGACCAAATGAAACATGATTACAAGACAAACACAGACCAAGAGACACATGACAGATCAAGAGTATAAACCAAGGCTTCTCCAGCATGCATCAGATGGCTACTTTGCTTACCTCTCTGACCTCAGACACATAGGTGGCGCTCTCACGCTCTGCTCTCTCCAGTTCAGACTCTAGGTGCTCCTTATCTCTTCTCAGCTAAAATGACAAAAATTTAAGACATGTCAGATTTAAATGTGTCCTCTAACTAATGGAATATAACCATTACACTACACAGCTCACATCTCAGTGTATTACAGTCAGCACCTGCTGGTTTATTACTGTAAACAAATTGAGTAAGTATATTGCAAACTTAACATTTATGAAACTAAGTAATAATACACTGAGGGCAAAAAATGTGGCAAAATGTCCTGATTTCCTCTTTGATTTGTATTTGATTAGAAAAATAAAAGCAAACTCACACTCTCCAATTCTCCATCTGAGCCTAGTCTGTCCACTTCCTGTTCCAGCACGGTCACCTTCAAGGTCATCTGCACAGTTCAATTAACAGGTCATTTTTTTAAAGTCTCAACAAGAGAAATGGTGAACATATTTCAAATTACAAGACATTAAAGTCTAGATCATAAAACATTATTTACACTGGAAAACTGAAATTGGGATTAGAGAGCCCCATACACACACTGGAAACAAAGAGTACAATGTTTACATACTACAGTAATCTAATTTTAAAGAGCAAAACTCAGTTTTCCATGATGTGATCGTGAGATTGATACCCTTGTCCTACCTGGTAACATGACATGGTAAAAACCCACATTGCTCACAGCAAAAAATGGGAAAGCCTGAATGTTCAGATTTCAGACTTTAATTTTGTTCTCTAGTGAAATGACAAAATGCCAGACTATTGATGCCTGGTGGAATTATTGTCAAACTTACCTCTCGGAGATCAGTCTGGGCCTGTTCCAACTTCTCCTTCCAGCGGCACTCTTCCTGTTCCACACTGCTCTGGAGCCGCTGCAAAATGCCCTCCTGACAACAACAAATTCAAATGACATTACAGCCTGGGACAGGCACAACTTCCAATCACATAATTCCACCTAGTTCACATGGCCCAAACCTACCAACACTCCAAAGAGAAGTTAAGTTCAAACACTTGGTTTACAGGATCAGCGAGTCAAAGGAACATAAGTCTTTCACTGCCATTTTTAAAAATATGACCCAACATTAAACTGCTAGTATTGGTTACTGAACCATTAAACTCTACTATGAAAACATCACATAAAAAAAAATTAAAAAGGAAGAAATAAAGCCCTCTTACAGTCTCCGCTAGAACTTTCTTGTACGTTTCGCAGTCTTTCTGTAGAACTTTCTGGGCCTCCTCAGCTTCCTTCAGCTTTTCGTTCAAACTCTGTTGAGAACATTGGTAGCCCTCAGTAACAGTATATGAATAGAGGACCTAAAATAACACACATTTGCTTCTTCCTCAAGAGAGGCTTCCTAGACACTGTCAAACCAATTCAATCTCTCCAAGAATGAAGATGTCATCACCTTGGCATCACCATCCTCTGTGGCTGGTCCAACATTTGTTTCTGTGGCAACAGCAGACTCTCCAGATGAGGCCTCCACCATGGAGCTCTCAAAGTTCTGCAACCACTTCTTATGATTCTGAGGAAACAAGATGGTCCTATTGAATCACAGATTTTTAGACTTCCTGGAAATTTCCATGTGTCCATTCATTTGCTCACCTGTTCAGTGGGCAGGGGAACGTGTGGGAGGAGTCTGTGCAGAACTGCCCGACATTCGGCCTCTGCAGACTCCAGCGCTGTCTGACTCTCCTACAGAGGAACACAACAGCGCATCCAACAATTAGTAAGTAATTCACTCAGTCAATTACTATCCGAAACATTGGCTGTAAACTGTGCACATTTCTGTGAACAATCACACCCCAAATCCCAATAACCTCACCAGTGTCAACATATGTGGGTTAACTGAGAAGACCTAGAACAGCAGAGGAGACATCCAACTACAACTCACCCGTGAGTGCCCCCCTAATGCGAACACATTATACCCAGACCATCTAAACACTGCAAACTGACGGCCCCCCTCTCTTCATTTTTCCTGAGCTGACCATTGTCCAAACCCAGCCAGTCGCACCAACTGAAAGCAGGTGGTGTAACAGACAAAAGAAGAACAGAGTCCATTATATAGACTCTTAACATGACAAATATAATAAAGCCTGCGTCTCAGGTGGTGCCATGTACTATAACCAAAGGCCCTTGATTATGCTACTGGTTGTGCCAAGTTAAGTATCTATGTGGTCACATGGACCATTTAAACACTGTAAGACTCCAGGCATGCTGAAGCGTTAAGTTGTGTTGTGTGACCAGGGCTTTAAAATGATTCCATAAAGGCTTATTATTTTCTAATGGTGCAGGAGAGTCATTGACCTTCAGGACAGGAGGCATTACACAACTTGTGTTAGACTTGTGTTAAAGGAGAGCTGAAACAATGAGAAGTAACTAAAATAAAACCAGGGAGAAAATAAAATAAATAATAATAAAAAATAAATAAATAAATAAATAAATACAAACAAAACCGGTACAAGCCTAGTACTTTAAATTTAAATCTAAATTTATGTCATATATTACTGTGTGTATATACAGTGGCATGCAAAGGTTATTACTGTGAACAGCTAAACAAATAACAGATTACTTGATTTTTCAAGAAGTATCAAGTTAAAGCTTCAATTGTTTTAATATGTTAAGCAATATTGTTTTATGTCCATCTTTTACACTTTCAGAATAACAAAAAAGGAAAAGAGCCCCAAAGCAGATGTTTGGGCACCTTTGGTGCCCAGAATTTAAAAACACCAGTTTGCTTAACCTTCCTGAAGTTCTTTTGCAGTCAGACTCGAGTGGCGGTGCACTATTATATTTTTTCTAGCAACACCTGAGTTATCAGGGGGACGAGCGGAAAACAATCCCCACAAACAAACCCAAAACACAACAACCACTCCGCACTTTTTAACCCCAAATTTTTTACGGAACATTAACCTAAGCTGGATGATTTTTGTAAAGATGTCTTGCAGACCAGGTTTTTGAGCAAGTATATTTGGACAGAATTTTAGGACACCTTTCCAGCGGTTAAGCACAGGGGTGGATTGATCATGCTTTGGGAATGTGTTGCAGCCAGTGACAAGGGGAACATTTCCCCAACAGAGAGCAGAAACGATCAGATTAAATACCAGATAATTCTGGAAGCAAACCATGTGTAAAATAGCAGAGGATGAAAAGATAATGGTTTCTACAACAGGATAAATTCCCTAAACACACCTTAAAATGCACAAGGGACTACCTCAAGAAGGCCCAGACTGATCCTCACAGTCTCCCTACCTATAAATGATCAAAATAATCCTATAGATCTCAGAACTAGAAAACTTTTGAGAGGAACTATACCCTCAAACAAGAACCCAAAAAGTCTTAGCTGATACAAAATACATTTACAAGCTGTGATGCATGCCAAAAGGGGGTGTTACCAAGTACTGACCATGATGGCTGTCCAAACTTTAGCATCAGACCCTTCCCCCCTGCTTAAACTGTGCTTAAAATATTAAAGAAATGTTTCGTCAATCTTTCATTAACTTTATGCCTTTTGGAAATCAATTTGGAGTAACAGATTCACACAGTCAGAATGTATCTTCTCAATGAACCAGTAAAAATGCATAATAAATGATTTTCCTACTATATATACACACACACACAGCCCACACAAGTGAACACTGCCTGAAAAAGAAGACGGCCAAGAGCAGATACTGTGATAATCACACGGTACGTTCTGTCCGCTGCTGCAGAAGAGGGGTCCTGGGACACAGCAGAATTACACACATGTAAGCAGAGCTTGAGCCTCAGGCCTGTTTATAGCATCACCAGTCTCTCCTCACCCTCGCTGACTTAAATACCTCGCTACATTTAGTGGCTCTGCACACCCCTAGAACGAAGAAAGCACTTTAGGAGCTGAAGTTTCTAATTACTGACATATCCTCAGGCCTAACACACCACAGGGTTGGAGAGAACATCCACAGTATGAGCAGAATGGGACCAGTAGAAGGAGGAAGGAGAATAAAAAACCCTCAAACACTCACATGAAACACAAAACCTTTTAAAAAAATAAATAAATAAACAAACATAAAAAACAAAAAACAAACAAACAAACAAAAAAACTCATTGTCAAAAAAAAAAAAAACAAAGTCAAAAATGTATCTGCTAATTTTTGGTTAATTAGTGAAATCATATGAAATGCAAAAATCATAGATAAATAAGCAGACTGATGACAGTCAACATCACAGATTTGGGTGGGAGGAAGACATGCTGAGTAGGAAAGTATGGAAATGTGGAGGCTGTTTGGGGGAGGGGGGGGGGTGAGGGGAGGTGGATTGAATAAATGAAGGAGGAAGGCATGACATGATCCATAAACTAAATGAAAACCTAGTCCATTTAATGAGCTGCACACTCATTTTACATGTATAAATTTTCAGCATGATGCTGATTAGATCTTTGTTTCTTTTGGCAACAAGAATGTTTGGGCATCAAAGCAATTCAAGCCAAACTGCAAAGCATCCTCAAGGTTTCATTCTTTAAACGCTTTAAAAAGGGCCCATATCCTAATTTTTCCCCTGAGGTCCACATGTTTGTATATTTTATGTACCAAAGCAGACCCAATTTTATTTGTACATAACCATTTTTATAACTGTTCTATGAGCCAAATCTTTTAACCCACTCACAGATAAAGCAAATAAATGTTATCCCAGCAAATTCGGGGATGCGAGTAAATGTTCATTTATGCGAAATGTTAAATAGCGACAGAGACAGATGTGTATACAGACAAAACCTTCTGTCTGCATTTGTGTATGTTTTGTGAAAGCTTACGGATACAGTCTGAATGCTTTTAGCTTTTTTATAAGTACTTTATTACAATCTCCTTTGCTGTTGCCAGGTTTGTTGTTGTCAGTAACTTTTGGTGCTGAACTGCCCTCTAGTGAATGTACTGCTTAACATCTATGCCAACGTAAATCACATATAGAAGTATATGGGAAGTGATTGTTACAATTGAAACGGACATGTTCATTTTTGTACGTTAGAGTTTAAATGAGCCTTTAGTGAGTTTTTGATTCTTGTAGTCGAGATGTTCGACGCAAGAGAAATGGTCAGCATGAAGACCTGAGTGACTTTTATAAGAGCAAAATTATGATGACCACAAAACGGAAAGACTTCCTGATCAGCTGTGGCAGGTAATGACTGACAGTGGTCTGAGGAGAACAAAGACTATCCCATCTACTGTGGCACAAGTCTCAAACATTTATTGGTGGTTATGGTAGAAATACCTCGTAACCTTTGGTACACGAGAGCTGTAGTTTGCGAAAGCCGTTTACCTGTGTGATACGAATCTGACTTCAATCAAGTAAAGGAACCTGATGCAGATTTATTGGTTCCAAATACCACAGGACACCTTTACAGGTCCTGTAGAGTGAGCGGTTTTGGTAGCACACATGACAATCATCATTTTCAAAAACAACCTCAAAAACAAAACATACAAAAAACAGAAACTAAATAATTTAAAACAGGCTGTTTGAGTAGCTTTGCTTCCATACATGGATTTGGGGACATTTGTCGTTCTGTAATCTGGGCCCTTTAATGTTAGTAACATGCAATGCAGCCAAATAGCAGCCAAATCAAAAAATGAGTATGCAGCTTTACATGACAAAGCTAATGAAAATGCAAATCTCACTGCTCGATTAACGGCAGGAGTTGAATAGAGATGCTCTGATTCAGCTCTAGAGTGAAGCAGACTGGGATTGCGATGCGAACCTTGACGGTCTTGCCGAGTTTTCCCTGAAGCATGGTCTCGGTGGCTGACAGCGCCTCCATAGCGCTCCAGTTTTTCTCCCGAAGCTCCTGGTCAGTTTCAAAGAAACACCACTTTCAGTTCAGCCCATATTCTTGCCACAAAATGAAAAACCCTTCACAGGTTTGGCATTGATCATGATACCAACGACCCAAGATATTACAAGCATTTAATCATCAGAAAATCATTTATTGCAAACATTTTTGTTTAACTAGAAGGTATGCATAGCTGTATCAACTGGAGGTCAGATGAACTTGTGGAGGGGGGAAAAAAAGAATCTCTCATTCCCATATCATTACAAGACCACAAGTCATCTGAGCCATTTGAGGAATGTTAAAGTTCTGCAAATTCAGTAAAAGATTGGAACACAACCACACAACACCAAGCCAAAAACACACACACATACACACGCTAACTTACTGATAAACATTATGCAAACTGAAATTATTAGAGCTACTTAGAATCTGAAACCATCAATTTCAGAAAAGCTATTGGTCCACAGTGCCGCTTTAAGTCTCAATTAAAACTCAATGATTTATTCTAGCACCAACAATGAAAAACTCTGTGACCAAACCTCAATCAAAATTCTGGACTCATTTAAAAGCTGGGTTTTTCCAGAGTGCATCTGGAAGAAAATTGCCCTGCATCTGGGTTAAAACATCCCAACAGCTTAGACTGGTTTAGATTGCACACATCTGACAAATATTTACACCTAACACACCCTCACAGACTCACTGTTCAGCGTTTTTGACACACCTAAAAACTTTGTGATTATAAACACTCAACTGCAACGACAAACAGTGCTATAGAGTATTCCCAGAATTCCAGCATTTTCAGCTTAGAATACTGTTAATAAACAGAGCATATGCTACAAAGACACCACAGAAGTTGGTCTTCACATAGACGATGTCTATGGTTTATAGCACAGCAAGGCCTGGCAAGGTGTTAGTTCACAATCACAATGTGAGTGGTGTTTGGTCAGCATCATGAAAACACATGCATGCACTGCCTTCATCCAATGTAACAAATATTTAAGTTCTCCATGTACCATAAGAACAATAACCCTCAATTCAATTGCCACTTCAATGGTCATTCAAATGTGGCACATAGTTTACACACTTCTGTGACTACTGTGGCCTCATGATTAGGGATGAACAGGTAAAGCCTGCACTTACATTATTCTTCCTCCTGTGAAGCTCCACCGATTCCCTCAGCTCCAGCAGCTCAGCCTGAACATCAGACAGCTGCTTATCCTTTTCTGTGATCCTAAGTAGGGTAGCCACAACACAATGTAAAAAGTAGCCAATACTCTTTAATTTGCCCAGTAAATCTCAACAGAAGAGACCATTAATAAGTACAAATAAGAACATGAAACACTCACGCCGCCAACAACTTCTGACTGGAAACAGCTGATGCCATCTGCTGTAATGGGAAAGAAAAGAACAAAGAAACCCATCGATTATGGCATCCAACTGCAAAACACCAAGGCACTGCCAAGAATACACTGTGTGGAGAAATTGTGTCTCTTTTGAAAGCTGAAAAGCAAGCACTTTTCAGCACTTTGAAGAACAAGCCCATCATATTATAGTCATGATTAATAGGAAGGATACATTCATCTGTGCACATTCAGCAGCTTGAAACCCTACATACACCGGCCGGCCACTTTATTAAAACCACCTGCTTGTTTCTATGCTTACTGTCCATTTTATCAGCTCAACTTTACATACAGGGCAGCGTCCTGTGATGTCTACTGAAGGCCTCGAGGATGACCAACATAAACGGTGCAGCAAAAGATAAGCTTTTATCTCTGACTTTATATCTACAAGGTGGACCAACTAGGTAGAAGTGTACAATAGAGTAGACAGAGAGCGGTAACAGTGTTTAAAAACTCCAGCAGCACTGCTGTGCCAGATCCACTCGTACACACCAACACACCACCACCACGTCAGGGCTACTGCAGGGCTGAGAATGACCCACCACCCAAATAATACCTGCCCTGTAGTGGTCCTGTCAGTATGGAGACCATAGTACACTCTGAAGAGATGGGTCTTCAGTCAGTGTTTGAAGACAGCGAGCGACTCTGCTGTTCGGACACCCAGGAGAAGTTTGTTCCACCCCTTTGGTGCCAGGACAGAAAAAAGCCTGGACGCTTGTCTTCCGTACAGTCTGTAATTGTAGTTCTACGGTCCGTATTTGTAGAACTACAAAGTGCTACTATACGTCAAGTGGAGCTGATCATGTAGAAATAAGGAGGTGGTTTTAATGAAGTGTCTGATCAGTGTATTTTCTCTGCTGCATTCACAATTGCACTGTAGGTGCATTTAACAATTAACAGACAGCATGTCTATATACAATACATATTATAATCATATATTACAGCATTGCTAAGTTCCATCTGTATCCATAAGCTTTCAGAAAACCTGCAAATATGAACAAAATGAACAGAGTACGAACAGAAGGCTATATCCGTATCCATTTTCTACAATGAGCATTAAATGAGCCGACAGAGCTCCTGTATCACTGTAATATTCCAGTTTTGAATACCCTAAACATTCAGACCCACTACATCTGTACACAATATTTAGTATGATCTCACCTGTTGCTCAATGTTCTCTTCTGCTTCTCTGGTCATCTTCTCCACAACCTTCTGCAGTCTCTGGAGCTCCTGATCTTTAGTAGTTAATCTATACGACAGAAAAGGTATAGTGAGCAGTGGAACACATGTTGAACTGCTGCGACAAGTGCGGATTCATATTAGTGTGTCTCAGTACAGCAGTGTAAACATACAAAGTCTGGAACTCCAGAAGCTGAGTAGTGGCAGTGGAGTTCTCCCGAGATTCCCTGCTCTTCACCTCGGCTAATTCAGCTGCTAGAGTCTCCAACTGTCGCTCCAGATTCTGACAACACAAGGTTACAATTCAGTTTTTTTCCCTCCTGCTAGCTAGGCCTCCCACTATTGCAAGAGTTACCAGATTGCAAGGTTGGGAGCTACAATACTTTCACTGAGATGAGTAAAGTCAGCCACTATATTCTTTTACTCAGACAATTCAGTTTCCATGTTTCTGACAGTTTACTTTCAGGAAGATTTTTGTTTGCCTTTTTTAAGCCCATTTTTCCATCAATAAGTTTTAGAGAAATCTCTGCTCAGAGCACCCAGACACTCACTCCCTATACTTCATTTATATTCTCTGGGTTGTATTATTCATAGGTGTTTTTCAAATATCTTTTTTTTTATCTGGGATATAGCTGCATTACATTAGCTGCATTAGCTAAAACTACTAAACCCTACAATTTAGCTAAATACATCTAATGACATGTCTGGACTCGACACATTAAGAAACAGATGGCATTAATAAACGTGTTAGCTTGATTACCTCAATAACTTTCACTCTGCCCGATTCTTTCTCCAGCGCCGACTCTAAACTCTCTTCTACAGATTGGATCTTTTCATTCTTCTCCTGAACCCTGACAAAACATATGAAGCCAATTCTACCTTACATGCACTTATTCTGTTCCCATCTATAATCTGCAATGTATTCATGTAAAAAGGAAGTGCATCCAATTTCACAATTTGGAGATTTGCGTAACTCACTGCCTCTGCAGCTCCTCTAACGTTGTGCCAGACTGCTTCTGCAATCAAGAAGAGAGGAGGGTAAATAAGAGAGGGAACCAACTGCCATATATCATTCACAGAGCACCACAGAAACCTAGTTAAGTGTGTGAAAGATGGCTGTTCTACCTGCTCCGCTGTCTGTTGCTGCAAGGCCTCAACATGCCGCTTCAGAGATTCATTCTCTTCCCTTATTGTCTGCAGAAAAACAGAGAAACTCACTCAATTGTTTACTGTTAGGCCTTTGAAATGAACTAATTAGCATTGGTGTGGCAACTATTCATTCAGGACAGGGTCACCCCGATTATCAGGTTTTTAAAGAATAAATATGAATGAATGATTTGGAAAACAAAAACACTGAATAAATTGATCAATTTCCCCTACTTTACTCAAATGTCTAATTTACAGCAGCAAAGTTGCCTTAGGCTAAAATCCTTTTCAAGTTAAGGTATAACTACTGCTAGAGAACCAGTCCCTACCTATAGGCAATCATTCTATAATTCAGTAAATTGAAACATCACTATGACTATGCAGTATAACAGGCTCTGCATGTTAAGCCTAAGCTTAGATGAAATTTACAGTTTCATTTTAGTGGTTAAACACGTAATCCCTATTAGATACACCAGTTTTGGTTCCATAAAAAACTATTTTTGGAATAGAGATGTGACTTAAGTTGATTAAGAACTTGAACTTCTAAAAGACCTAAAAAATTATTTTAATGTTTTTTATACTCACACATCTCTATGACGACCATGATTATTTATGGAACCAGAAGTAGCTCTTCTATGGCATTGCTCAAATAACTATTTGTAGTCACTTTATTTTTAAGAGTGCAGCATTAAGGTTCCATGGTTCCTGGGATCTTTTCCTCTTTTACAATAGCTCTTCTATTTTCCCCCCAACCAGATTGACAATATTTGTTTTCACCCTCTTTCTCCTCCGACTATACCAATTGCCTACTGTTTGGTTATTCAGCTCTGTGATTTTCTGAGGGGGGGGGGGTTAAGTGATGCAAACACTGTAGTAGCTCAACCTGTGAGGATTTTACTGCTGTCTGGCTTATCACTGAGGTGTGAAATTCTTATTACAGACCCCCACAAGCCACAAGCTAATCTAATCTAAAGGTTTTGTATTCTCTAAACTTCAAAAACATTAATGTTCCAAGTTCTACATGAAAGAGTTTATGCTTAACCCACTTGTAGTTACACAGTCACCTTGTGGACACCAGACGACTCTGTAACCCAAGAGGTTTTCCTGGCACATGTCCAGCTTACCTTAAGTTCCCCTTCCTTATTGGCTACCTCAATAAGGCCTGCCTCAAGCAGCACCTCCACGGTCTTAATCTTCTCCTCCTTCTCTTGAAGGCTGCCAAGAAGGATAAGTGAATCAGTCATTTTGTTGACATAAAATAATAGCAGAACCCACCCAATGATAAACACAAAGATGAGTACCAGGTTTGCAAAAAATGTGAATGCTGGGTGCATGCTGGATATAACAAGATGGAGCATGAGCATTTCAGCTGAACATGACTTTCCCCTCATTTAATGAATTGCTGTAGGGAGGGCAAGTATGGCTGGTTGCGTAAGAAGTAGTTAAGTGTGGATTAAAATCTGCACCTGGGAGTCTGTTTAAAGAACTGTTGTGACAGACGATGAGGTGTGTTTCAGCCTCAGAACAAAATCCACACACACACACACACACACACACACACACACACACACACACACACACACACACACACACACACACACACACCTTTGCTTGAGCTGATCCACTGCCACCTGGGAGGAAGTCTGAGGAAAAAGCAGGAGATCATGTTAGACTGAGTGCATGCTGTATGTGCATTGGTCATAAGAATGGCCATTTATCGGCGTGTGTCTGACCTGTTCAGAAATCTGTGCCTGCAGATTCTGGAGCTCAGCCTTCAGGGCTAGGTTCTCATTGTGAATGGCCTGTAGAAAGAGGACACAGTGCTTATCCGCATGGCTGCAGTCTGCAGAATCAATCACGGATCTACTCTGGTGCATAGATCAGTGGTTCTTAACCTTTTTCAGCAAGCACAAGCAAAAATGTAGAATAGGGTTCATAACCCTCCTCAACCCCCACCCCCCCAGGCCCTTTGTGAATACAAATAAGCATCGTTCACTGAATGAACCCACTGCACAGTGGCTCCTATCAGGCTGTGGCACCCAGTGAGAGGAGAGCAGAGGCGAGCAAAACGATGGAATGGTGAGAAAAGAACGGCTGAGGCTTTAGCGTGCAGGGCAAGGAGGGGGCAGAATTAGGGTGGAGGATGTATGGGGAGTTTAACGGAATTTTCGGAATAAACCAAATAGCAACTACATGCACTGAAATTAGTCATAGTTTAGAGTTTCACTAGAGAATGGGAATATATTTGCAAATGTCCAACAGCCCAAAAGAACCTTCTTTCAGCAATGGTTTAGCAAGTACTATAGCTGCATTACATTCCAGAGGGTCCCAATGCAGTGCCTTTGTACTTCCTCCATGTGATATAAGCTAAGGGAACTTGTTGGTAAGGGAACAGTTGGTTAAATCCCTTCATTCGGAATGGTCTACAAGGTCATCACGTGAAAGTCTTAACTTCACGATTTCTAGCGCTTTACCACTACACAGAAAGCTGATGTAAAGTTTAACAATCACTCAATTCTTCCCAATATTTTTCACTCCCTATGGTTTGGAATTTCACTTTAAAATTCACTTTGCTTCACAGGGGACTACTGGGTTGACTGGAATGCACCTATAGTGTAGCTAGTTAACCAGTTTGATGTTGACGCAAAAAAAGGTATCAAAGTTAACACTTTTGCCAAGAGCTTCTGAACATCCTAACAGTGCCACACCTGCATATTGGTCTCCCTGCTGGCGCCACTGCTCCTCTCTGCATTGAGTGAATCTTCCAGACTCTTCCTCTGGAGCTCCTTCTCAGCCAGCCTGACCGCACACACACATGAGAAAATACAAAATGTAGTGATGCATTTACAGATAAGCAGTTCCAAATGAACAGTGGCCTAGTTTGGTTCAGTAGCTCAATCACTTACAGTTTTTGAAGCTCCTCAAAATGGGATACTGTGTTAGCCTAGAAAAAAAAAACAGAAGCGGAAAACATAAGGTGCATGTCACAAACAACCTTCAAAGTATGTAGCCATAACTGATACAGCAATGGTGGCTGTAGTTACCTGAGAAGTGACCTGAGCCTGAAGACTCTCAATTTGAACTTGGAGTGTTTTGTTCTCATTCATAAGGTCCTGTCAACAAGTTAGACATGCAAAGATCAGCCACTGCACATTCCCACATGTTACAGAAGAGGGGGAAATAAGAAAGAAAAGAAAAGAAAAACGAAGTACTTCGCATGCTACCTGCACTTGAACCTGCAGTGAGTCGTCAGGCTGCAGGCTGTGCTGAGAAACCTCTAGCAGCTGCATGACTTTCTGCTCCACCTGCTCCTTCGACACCATGGTGTCTGTCAGACTGCTATGAAGGTTCTGGATCTCTTTGTTCTTATTACTCATTTCAGTTTCCACCGCCAGCAGCTGACTCTGTAGTTCTGAGGGAGGACAGAAATGTGCATGCATGTGTACATGAGACATGAGATGAGAGCAAGCTTGCAAGAGAAAGAGTGAGAGCCACCCCTATTTCGCCAAAGGTTTTTAATACTTAAAGCATTCATATAATAAGACTTTGTAAGTAAGTTGTTACTGGAGCATTTTTGGCAGTATGGTCAATCAGAATAGTTTGAAAAGATTCCAAACGAAGAGTTTGATAAGCAATGGTGGAAGCAATTTCAGCCCTTGCTTTGCTTGCTATCTCTGAATGGTTAGTACTAGAGACGCGTACAGCTGACAGAACTCAACAGACAGCTATTAAATGTCTGAATCCTTTTACAGCATGCATCACAGATGCAAAACAGTAGCTGATGGAAACACTGATTCATTTCGGGAAGTGCTTAATTTCTGAGAACTTTTCATTATTTTATTATTATTTAAACCTGGCTAAAGAATAGTGAACAAACATACCTTGTTTAGCAGCCTGCAGTTTCTCTCTCTCAGAATTAACACTGTGCAAATAGCTCTGTAGTTCCTCCCAGCGACGCTTAGCATCCTGTAACTGTGCCTAAAGGAGAAAACACAGAACCGTTTCAGGCAAAAGCACAGCATGTTTTCACTAAAACAGCAATCCATGGAATTGCACTTTGAGCTGAAGAAGCAGCAGGGTGAGGAGTGTGTGTTTGTGCCATGAGGAGCACCTCGAGCTGGGACACATTCTGCTTGTAGTTGACCTCCAGGCTCTTCCTCTGAAGCTCCTCCTGCTGTAGTTTGTTATTAGTCTCAGCCAGCTCCTTCATCAGGCTTGAATACTCAGAGCGCAGTTTGTTCAGTTCAGCTGATTGTCTGAAAAACACACAGTATAAGAGCAATTTTGAAGGAATGGCAATAGGTATTCTTCCTGGCCCATTAGAACTGTTCCAGAGAAAAACTATGTATGGTACTTAAGGGGTTTCTGGTACTCACTTGGTCTCCATCTGGTTGGTGGCAGAGCTAACAGCATCTCTGAGGATACCATTCTCTTGCTGCAGTCTGGAAATCTGCCCCTCCAACTGTTCCCTAAGCTTCTGAAACTGAAGAGAAAGATCGAGGCAGATATTACAGGTAAACTGCAAGACCAAGCACATTTTTTATAGCATAGTATAATTTGAGGTGAAACAATGTTTAACCGTATTTGTGTACATGTCCAAATGTTTGTGGACATCCTTTCTAAAGAATACATACAGCTACTTTAACTTGCAGCCATTGCGGACACAGATGTTCATATACATACACACAGCTTGTCTAGTCCCCGTAGAGAAGTACTGCCAATAAAATAGGACACTCTGGAGCAAATAAGCACGACCTTATTGGCACCATGCCCAATGCCAGGCATGGGCTAAAGTGGTGTTAAAGCCCCCAAGATTAAGCTGTGGAAGTGTTCTCCAGAACCATGGTACTCCATCTAATATTTTTGGGATGAGGTAGGGTGGTGATCATTCAACATTTTCTTGTTGCTGAATGCCACTGAACACAATCACATCTTCACAGTAATGCTTTAAAAAAATCTAGTACAAAGACAGTAGAGACAATTACACCAACAAAGGCAGGATAAACTCTATTTAATCCCCTTTTATTTCACAAGAACCAATAAAGGAGTAGGTGTCCCAATACTTTTGCCCATCTACCCTTCAACTCCTCAGAAAAACCTCAACCGAACACCACTGCTACTCCGCCATTAGGGCTGCATAGGCATCATAAAAGTTTGAAAATTCAAGACCAACTGTGACTAAGGATGGGACATTGGCCATCCATAACTGTTGCCATTATCACTATTGCAGGAGCTGCTGGGACAACCGGCAGTCCCAAGTACTGAACTGGAAAGGAAGTGTATGAATGTGAGCATACTGGATGACACCAAACAATCAATGTTGTTCTACTCTGCTGTACACACTACAAATATATATATATATATAATAACCCGCAGCGGCACAGCGAAATCAAGGCGTGCTGCAAGACATATCTATCAGTCGCTGTTCTTCTTACCTTCATCTGCATGGCCTGAAGCTCCTGGTAGCTGCCCTGGGCTTTGGCTTGCATGACGCTCATCTCTTTCTCCATGGCAACCCGCTGGTCCCGCAGCACAGCCTCCGCACGGCCGATCTTCTGCTTTTCTGCCTGCAGCTCCTAGATTACCACACGTGCACAGAGCAAAGCAAAATCCCATTCAGCAGTCACAAAAGCACTGATGCAATGACATGTATTTTGTTTTTATCATTACTGTAATAGGAGTTTTGCATGACAGACACAAAGCAATGGGGCTGTGGGCAAAGTCCCAAAGTTCCCAAAGTAAAAATAAATTACTATATGAACACAGAACCAGAGTGAAATATTGCACTCTGAAGTCATGTGCACATGGGATGTATTTAAAGTCACGAAACAGGGAGATACAAAAGTGAAGAGTTGAACTCTGGCTGACTAACTTTTTTTAAGTAGAGAGCAGAGTTCAACTCTCACTCTGATCTTTATGACAGCTTTAGCAAGAGTGCAACAGACCTGAGAAAATAAACACACCATTTCAATATGCATGTACTCAATTTCCATAAAGTCCAAGCATTAAAGAGGCCCTAGAATGTCAAACTGCAGTTTTCATGGCATAGTTGCATAATGAGAGTTCAGTATATGGAACTGACAAACCATGAACCTCAAATACTGTTGTGTCCTCTTTTCAAAGAAAATCTGGCATAACCAAATCAGGGCTGAAAAACAAGCTAATTTCAGAAACTGTTACGTAACAGTCTTCATTCGTTATATTTACACCCCCGAAACTTACATAAACCCAGCCCACTAGTGAAAGTCAAAGCTGGCAACAGTAAACAATAACCGCGATTTCAGAAGAATATGGTGTTGTTGGTACTGGAGAGCAGATCACCACCACCAGACTCTGCTGGTTATGGGAATACAGGTCTTGTGAACCAGGCTAGGGCTGGGCAACTCTTCAGCTTGTTAACAGTACATACCACTGAGAGGACACAAAGAACAACACTGTAATTATCAAATCGTTTTGTACAGTGTCAAAACTATGCAATAACATGCGTCTTCTGCAAGCTTTTGTTGGTGTTGTAAACCAGCCAAAAAGGTAGAGCTCATATGTTTCACAGTTAAACCATGGACATTATAACTTGTGCCTAAGCAAATGAAGTTAGACACTGGTCAATCATACATTTAAGTGTGTTAGAGTGAACTACCTGGCTGAGCTGTTTGACTTTGTCTTTAGCGATGGAGGCTTCTTCCTGCAGAGTATTGAGAAGGCGCTCTTTCTCTGCCAGCTGCTGAGCAGAGGGTTCAAACTTGGCTGCAGACTGGGGACAGAATGTGACAAAATTGAAGGAAGTGAGAAAAGGGACAAGAGAGAAAGATAAGGAATGTGCTGAAAGTGAACATCTCTCACCTTATACCAGTTGTCCAGGGCGTTGGGGCTCTTATCACGGAGCAGCGAGACCACAGAGACTACATCAGCATCAGACAACACCAACCCACCCAGACTGGCCATCAGCTCTTTCAGCTTCACCCCGGCGTTCTCTGCACACAGACATATTGCCACAAGACATGTGTCAGCCCACTGTTGATGATAGTCTGATATACTGATTACACTGTACAAGTACCTGCAAAAAATAACCTGTGGCCTTAATTATACTCAGCCTTGCCTGTTAGATACGGCGATAGGACACATTTAGTCTGGTGAAGGACACAAAGACGAGACAATTGAGGGCATAATATGTAGACCATATGAGATAAGGACAGGACAGTAAATGAGCCGCACAGCTAAGAATTGCAGAGTGTCACTGAAAGCAGGACAGCAATCAAGAGAGACAAAAATGAATGCTAGCAACTCTGCCTGGACCTGAATCCAATTACGGCAGGCCATGACTCAATCTGATCACTATAGCTGTATCACTGTAGAGGAGCACCTTTGTCAGTTTCGTTCTTCTGTTTCTTGCCATGTTTGGTGGGCATAGGAGCTGGAGCATCATCATTCGGGCTGCTCTGGTGGTTGGCTGGAGAGTCAGTCTGGCTCACAGGAGAAGACTGGACCTGAGCCTCATCAGCTAAAGAGTGATAGAGAAACAAGCAAAATCAATGCTCAAGGATGTTTTTGTATCAAGTGTGTTATGAGTTTTTTTTTAGGAAGGTGTTCATTACAGAGGTTCACTGGTCTACACTGGCACGTTTATTGCTCTGTACCACTCAACAGTCATCATTGCTCTCTGGCATCAATGGCTCCTAGGGCCCCACGCTTGGAGGCACTCAATGTCCATTTAAAAGTCCATTCTAGGTGCACCTTCACTACATCTCAAAGTTTCCGAGACACTACCACCCTTCCCCTGAACCCTATTATCATGCTTTTTTGGACATCAGCGAAACTGCATTCTTTGCCCGGACTGGTCATCATGCAAACCCAGTCACGTTGCACCAGTGATGCCCCGGGTAGGAGTTCATTTTAAACCAGGGGTGATCATAATATTCTGATATGACAGACAGTGGACGAAAAAAGGAAGCATCTGAAAACTACCAAATTAGTGGGATGTTATAGAGCCGCTGTTTGCAAAGGTGCACCAAGAATGGACTTGTGGCAACACCGCGTGCATCCCAACGACATAACATTGGTACCAAAAGGGAACAATGACTCTGGTGAGTGGTGCAGAGTAATCAGCGTACCACTGTAGACCAGTTAACCTCTATAATAAACAGAAAAACACAGATCATGCCACATCTCAATCAAGCCAAAGGGGATTATTCAAACTATCAGAAGGTGGACATAAATAATCGGACATGACCTAAACCTTGGCCACAATTCTGAAGTTTTTTCTTATTCTAATGTTTATTTCTTAACAACAGAAGTCTCGGTTCTATTGATCAAAAACAACTAGACCTGGCCAGACCCATAGCTGTGGTATAAATGTGCCTTTTGTAAAACAGAATACCAGTGACAGCAGCCTCTGTTTTCTGCTTCTTGTTCTTTCTCCGGCCGCTGCCGGTGGAGGCGGCAGGCGCAGCCACAGGCAAGACAGTAGCAGGAACAGCTCCATCTTGCTGTTTGTGCTCAGCCAGGACATGCTCTTCCTTTTTCACCACAACGGGAGACTGGTCAGGCTTCACCTCAGCTGGATGCTCTTCTGCAGCACACAAAAGCACAATTACAGTTCAAGTCTTCACAGATAATATAGATAACAGAAAATATTTGAGTATCTCGAAGTGTGAAACCTCACACTGCAGTGGTCTATATAAGGGGTCTGTGGTGAATACTTTACCCCTCAGTGTGCACTATAAATAAATATTTGATCTGATTAAGAAGACGAGGCAGAATGCTTTGCCATGGACACTAATGAGTGATTGTGGGCAGTGTGACGTGAAGAGCCTCAGGGATACTGCCAACCCTCTCCTACTTCTAGTAGCGTCCTTTTCCTACTACAACTACTAGTGACACACATGCACACACACTGAATCACACAGACCACAGACTGCTACTGAGTTTGTGCCAATTCAAGAGAGCTGCTATTAGCTGGCTTCACTTGGTTGTATTTTGGGTTGTGTCAGCAGTAACTACAGGCACGAGTAAAAGTCTGCCATGAACTGAAGAAGCTGAGCAATGGAGTCAAGACCCCCCCCCCTCCTCCTCCAAAGGGAGCCATTATGTTTGTTATTACCCTGGGCACTTCCATTCTTTGTAAGTCATGTTACCATTTTTGGTTTAACTATTCAGCACAGACACTGCTTCCATTGTTTGCCACTTGCCAGGCTTACATGTGTTGCAAAATTAACATTATGCTTTTGAGAGTGCCAAGAACAAGGACCCTGAGGATTGGTTACCAGACCCTCCTGCCTCAAACACCCAACACTGAAGGCAACAGTTGAATGGTTGAGGTAGAGTCGATTAGGGCTGGAGGTTCATTTCCAGGAGCAAGGTTGGTAATCATGGACCTATATAACTTCATGCAAAAACCTTATCGCCAAAAGACATATCACCAAAACTGCAACTTTATCTCTCAATGGAGGTCAATGTAAATGTAAGAAATGGAGCATTACCACATCTCTATTCATCATAAAACTTGAACAATGTTATGGCAGATTAATATGGCATTTTAAAAACCTAAACATAATTTAAGGGTTTGCGTGCCAGCAGATTATAGACATCTAAAACAGCCCCTTTAAGATAATCTAATGGTGATTAAACTGTAAGGAGTTGCGTGCGAGTCAATATCCTGATTAAAGTCGATGGAGTCATTTATCTGCAAGAGACATATTACAATTCCCAAAAACTACTGGGTAAGCTAATGTGTGAACAGAATTCTTTGGGGACTGTTTTGGTGCAGTTTTTAAGTTTAGCTTTGGAGAGTAAAAAACCACTGAGAAATCCAATTGCAATTGTGATTTTTGATGCTTAATACAAAATTTTGCACTGTTCTCCTTTTCCATGACATACCTACTAGAAGCAGACTGTATCTGCCCAGTATCATTAATTTCCCTCCCATCTTGGATACAAGGAGTGCATTATTAATAGCATTATAGCAAAATAATGTTGTGCCTTGTTTTAATAGAAGATTTTTAATGTTTCAAAAGAGAGAGAGAAATCAAGTGAAAGTGTGTTGTATAGACTCCTAAATAAAGAAGCTTTTGACTGTTCATGCTTAAGAAATCATGCCCTGTTTGTCTACACTTTTATAGCAAGTATGTAGACATGCATGTTGGTAAAATGCCACGCAAGAGCTGCATGTGTAAATGACGAAAGGTTCAAACAGCACCACTGAAGTTATCCTGGTAAAGCTTTGGGTTTTGAGCATGAAAGGGGCAATCTTCATGAGGAGGCACACTTTGTACGCAGTGCAGCAAGCCTGAGATCAGAATCCTTCACTGTCACACACCCTAAAAGATACACGCCCAAACAAGCAAATGCCTAAATTCCTTCACTACTTGGTAATCACTCTGACAGCTACACAGCATTGGCTCCACTAGTAAGATATACGGCCATACACTAGAACACTGCACAAAAAAAACGCTTACGCTACAAAATGCACCACCAAGCAGCTGCATCAGTTTAAAAGGCTGGACCATGTTTTCACTTTCTGGAAGCTACAGCTTCACAGTTATCACACTTTCAGTAGATAAAATAAGTGCACCTTTTTATACATACACTTACAACCAACTTACCAGTTTCACTCTTTTGTTTCTTGGCTTTCTTCTTGCCAGTCGTCTCGGTTGCAGCTGGGGGGGTGGCTTGTGGCTGCGGTGGGCTCGGCTGCTTGGTGAGGGGCAGGGGCTGCTCTTTACGTCCAGCGACAGGCTTCGAGCCGTTGATCTCTGGCTCTTCTGAAGTGACAGGAGGAGGAGCAGGAGAAGCAGAGGCAGCTGTAGCAGCAGCCTTTGCCTTCTTATCCTTCTTCTTCCTCTCCCTCACCACAGCTGGAGGCTCTGCTTGGACAAGGGTGACCACGGGCGGGGACACAGGCACCTCAGACTCTTCGTCATTAGAGGCAGGAGTAGTGGCCTCGGACGTATCGAAATCTCGCAGATCTTCCTCCGATTCGCCTCCTCCGCCCCCTCCGCTTCCGCTGCTCTCTTTCTTCTTGTTCTTCTTTTTCTCGCTCTTTTTGCGGGCATCTGTCTTAACGGGCGGCAGCTTCAGGTCTCGTTTCTGGCGGGCCAGAACTTCGTCATAGGAGGTCTCCTTCATGAAGAGCCAGAAGAAGAGGAACATGAGGGCGATAACCAGCGATGGTGCCAGGATGAGCAGGTATTGCGAGTCAGCTACGTCGATCGCCATTCTGGACAAATGAAAAAGACGAATGGAGAGAAAAGTAAGCAAACACAGCAGAACTGCACAGACCGTGCCAGCCTAAAGAACTCGGACAGTGAAGATGGGCTGATACGGCATTTCTAGGACACGAGCAATGTCTGATAATTGATACGATTGGGACCAGTAACCACACCAGACAGCATTCATTTTACCTAAATTAAGACCATGCTTACTGGTTGCTAAGCAGAACTCTAAATATCTGTTACTAAACTACCATTGCCTCTATAACGTTAGCGAAGCATCAAAAGCAGTCTGAAATAAAGACCTTTGTGGAAAAACTCCTCAATTCCATTGACCTAATTTTCCACTCTACACTTTACCGTGCCTACTTCAGAGTTCTGACTCAGTCCAACGATCTCGTCTGTCTATTCTCTCACACACACACACACACACACACACACACACACACACACACACACACACACCTTCCTCTAATTCACACTACTCCCACCTTTTTGCCGTCTTCCCAGAGGGTCCCCTTTCCTTCTTGCGCTCAGTGATGTGATCCAATTAGGCTATGTGCTGAACACAGTAATCTGGGTTTGCCCACTGAATCTGAACTAAATACAATCCCAGCTGAGCAGTTCACACTGGCCTCAGCTTCAAAATGTGAAGGAAGAAAAGGCTATTAATGCCCATCTACCAAGTGATCAGACTCTCCAGCTTGACTAATATTCATGAGAGTAGACTTTTTGCTACTAGCCAACAAAACTAATACACTTGGTCGTTTAAAAGTCCTCAGAGACACTCCTCAGTTACTGTACTAATATGATAGGTGTAAAGAAGAGGGCTCTTAGCAGAGTCAAAAATACTCAAGCATGGAAATGACACCACTGGTGCCTTTGTGGTGAGAGCAGTGAACAGGGTAAGCACAATCCTCATCAACTAACACTTGCTCGTTTCTAGTGGTCAATTCATCTGACAACCTAAAGACCATCTAAAACACTGTGTGGGCCCAAAGGCTTTAAGTTACTAAACTGAATACAACACCACAAGTCCCTTTAAATTACAGCAACAAATAAAAAAAAAGGTCCTGGGTCAATCTTCTACATTAAAACATTCTCAGAATTGCACCGTGGAGGAAACGAGACTAATGATTTCCCCTTTTAAATCAATAGGAAGTGACTAAGAGCAGAATGAAATCATCAGACCCAAAAAAAAAAAAAAAAAAAAAAAAAAAAAAAAAAAAAAAGTTGTCATTGTCTGAACATCTGTCAGGGTTTTGGTGACCACTCGCATTAGAATCACTAAAGAAAAGATCTATAAACGCTGTGCGCTGCACCATTTGGCCCGAACCCCTTGTCTCTCCAGCATCTGTCAGGAACAGAGGTGTCAGGAGGGGCCCTTTGCACTGTGCCTGACAGGAGGTCACCCTGTCTAGCCTGTCCTGTGTGTGAATGCCTGGATAAGCCAACAACCTTATTAATTAGGAATAACGTTCCACAGCACTGCCTCAGCCGGACCTCAAATCAGGATATCCAGGCTCAACTAGGTTTATCCAACTTAAATGCATATAAGCCTTACTCCAGCCTATGTAACGTCACATTCCCAAGCCAGTGTGAAGTCCTCCCATTTACATTAATGTGAGAAACTTTTACATAGCTGCAAGACCCCTAGAAGGCACTAAACCAGAGGTGGGAAACCTTGTAATAACCTGCAGAGTTCAGTGAGGTGTGTTTCCGCAGAAACAAACACCAAATTCTGTAAAACTCCTATCCTCCAGGGCCAAATCCTGACCAGTTATTGATCAGGCCTGATTGATATACTCACATTTATGGCAGTGAATTATATTCACACACAAACACTATGGTCTCAGTTGGGGCTGGAGTTTCCACTAAATTCGGTCCAAAGTACACCGAACAGGATAGGGATGGGTGTGGTCACTTAGTCATATAATGCGTGCTTGCTTGCTTTCTGAAGCCTGACTCCTTGTTTTGCTCTCGGCCCTGCAGAGAGGAAAGCGAACTCAGAGGCAGATCAAACACGAAGTGGCGTGGCCTCGGGATGGATTCCCAAACACACGGTTGAATTCCTACCGGCATGGGAAGTTTCAAAGAGCAGGTCACACCAAATCTGCGAGGTTGCCCTGTGGCATGGAAATGAGGCGGGAAGACAAAGCTATCGGGCGACTGGCTGCTCGGAATCCGGATGCTTTGCTAGGCCTGCCTGCTTTGAAAAAACAAGGACGTGTCTCCATGCAACCTGCTCGTGTGTAGACGTGGAAAAGCCTTCAAGAGATGTTCCTTTCTAGTTAGTTCATCTGGTCGTCAGCAGGCACACCTTATATGAAGCCAAAACCGATGGACTTCAACATAACCTATTAAAGTGCAATTGAAAAAGAGAGAAAAAAAAAAAAAAAGACCCACTGGCATGAAATGATCACACTGTGCCAGGAAAGATAGGGGCACTAGATTTGAGTGCTTGTGCTAGAGTGTGAATGAACTTTGCTTCCAATACAAACAAAGCAGTATCAAATCTCACTCTCTTGAGAACAGGCAAACAATTACTCACTCTACTATGAACACAAGCCCGTGAAATGCAGCACCCCATGAGACATGACCGTACTTCAACATCACCCTAATCAGATTTCAAACAGCGTGTGGATCAAGGGTGGGTCATGGTGCTGCAAGTGCAACCTGGTGCAACTTTCTGGGAAATAAAAGCGGACCACCAGTTGGTAAGACATCGGACACGTGATCTCCAGCTCCACTGGAGTATTCCTGAGGCGTGCTAACATTCTGCTCATACACAGTTGTCCCTCACGCACGTTTTTAACCAGTTGCTAAATATCAAGACCTTCGCCTTCGCGTTTCAGGAAAATCAAGGGTCCTCTTTTGCAGAAACCCCTATTTAATAGAATTCGGCTCTCTTCCCTGTCTCTCAGCTGGGTGTGAAGGCATGTAGTGTTGGCTCACTGAATGATTGAAGTCCCTGCAGTAAGAGAATGGACTGTGAGCAGGCATTAGCAGAAACACGGACTTGTGGACGCCCTTAGCTCCACCTACACAACTATGAGTACTTATCAACAGTTCCCTTCACAAGGTCTTTGGAGTCACAGGAAGGATATATGAAGTCATGTTCCTCAGTTTGTCTCGGCTGTAAGTGCTAAATTGTACACACGAAGGGACAACAAAGCGTTGCAGCTTTGAGAAATGTAAAATCGCCTGTCCCTGTCGTTCCTGCACTGCTGTTGGAATAGCATGCTCCTGTTAACCACGCTATTAAAAGCCACCCCATCATCCTGCTAGGCTAGCTAACTAATCTGTCGCATTTAGAAACGCCAGACTACTTGACAGACGAAAGAGGCCGGCAAACTAAATGAACTTATGGGCTATTCTTAGGGTACCTCACTAGCTGTGGAAATATCTATAATGATATTACTGGTGATAACTGAAGAAATGAACCCCAACATCTTGATTTCGTAATATCTAGCTAGCTAGCTAACTAACTACAGCACTGCGGGCACTCGTAGGTAGTCTTAAGATCATAGTGCTCCTGCTGCCTCTTCTTATTTAGCTAGTGATAGCTTTTACTTTCCTAAATGGCTAAGAAAGCAGAAGATCAGTGATCAAATGCTGTGATTTAAGCTCACAAATCCAGCGCAAAGCAGAATACCGCTACAAACTGGGAAGTAAACCCTCGGAGTAAACCCTCACAACCCTCACGACTTATTTAGCACTGTTTAAGCTAGCAAACGCTACCTAAGCTACGAGACAAGCTAGGTAAGCTAACGTTAGCAGACGCTGTGGGACCGGACATGAGCTCTCAGTGGGCTTGAAATGACAGCGTGGTTAACCCGATTAAAAGGCCGGCTACAACACCAAAGCACGTTGGTCGGAGTATGAGGTTAACAGCCCATGTTTTGCTCTAAACTACACACGGAACACCTCCAAAAACGAGTAAAGACCATCTGAACGCAAATATAGCTACATACGCTCAGACCTTAACCTCGTTCCCCCAGGACACGGGACGGACAGGCAGTGAGCTAACTAGGCCCCTTGTGCGGCTAACGAGAGACGACGCTAGCTAGCGAGGTGCCTGGACGCGTATGTGATTATCTCCCAGAAGCGACCGGGCTAAAGATCAGTAAAGGCTTTATTAATGAAGACCAGACGTACCTGTAATGATATCTTGAACAAAACTAGTTGCTGTTGTAATGAAAGAGTTGTTCCCTTTGTGGAGCGCGATGGACAGCAGCTCCGGCCCGGCGGTTAGCAGCAAGTCTATCCTGTTTCGGAGAGGCGGGGGCGGGTCGCTCGGCTGAGGCTCCACACAATACGGCAGAGTTGTCCGATTCACTAAAGAATCGTTCTTTTGAACAAGTTCTGTAGGACCTGTCGGTGGAACCGATACACAGGTTCAACAGACTGGAATTTGCAAAAAGCAAAGTTTGCGTGCGTATCACAGGCTGGAAGACATCACAAGTACAGTATTAACAACAGCCATAATAATAGTAATAATAGTAATAATAAAAAAACATTTTAAATCATACTCTGTCCATTTAAATTGAAAATGTTTTTTATTATTCTTACCTGAACATTAATACATGTTATTTAAATTGTTTATGTATATTATATCTGGCTTTTTTTTATTTGCTTTATGAAATCTGACTCCGTTAACGAATAGAATTAGCGATATTGCTCACTAAATTTATTTTTATTGTTTGAAAAACACAGACTAAAAGATTGCCATGTCCAAAATCTCGTTCTGCCGTGCTAAAGAGTATGTAAAAAATGTACGCCGCCATTAGAAAGGACAATTATCACATGCGTTTTGGACCCAGACATTGATTTGACGTCTGAATCAGTGTTGTTGAATCAAACATTTAAACATTTAAACTGACAGTTCAAAAGAATCGGTTCGATCAACTGAATCGTACTTCCAAACACTACCGTACGGCTAGAGCCAAGCCCATCCAGGGAGGACGAATTACAGCCGACCTCGCGTCGAGGGAGGTTCCAGCGAAGCTTCTCGCGATAAGTGAGTCTAGCTCCACCCTCGATGCTGCTCTGACCGTGGTTTCCTTATTTGCTGAAGTAATCAGGGTCTCGATTCACTCGGACGTTGTGACCACAACTGCCATGAATACGTTGTAAATGCCAGCAGTGTATTTTATGGTTGTTATTTTTTTTGACAATGACCATGATTGATGTTTGCAGAGCTTGAGTAATTTTAAATTTGAGACAACGTTTAAATACAAAATTTATTTTAAATATACATTAAATAAACACTATACTGATGGGACAATCTCCAAATAAGATTTAGCATTAACTGCTTAACAGAGTTATATAAACCTACCATAAGAAAACATAAGAGGCTATACTTACTAAACCGTAAGGAACAAAAAGTAAAATTTAACATTAGCTCTTTAAATTTAGCTCTGTAATATCATTGTCATTGGTGCTTAGAAGATCCTGTAGTTTTTGCTTAAACATTGGCATTAGTCCTGTGTCTCTGATAAATCAGGCAGGTTTCACTCCTCCATGTCCATGGACTCAGAGATGTTTTTTAACTCTGCCTCATGCTGTCTCTTTAGACCCTTCAGGTAAAGTCGCAGGCCGTCAGAATCCAGCCTGGAGTTTCGTGCAGTCTGCACCAATCTCATGGCAAGATGATAGTCTGCTTTCTCTCGTTGTGTGGCTGGGTCACTATGATGCTTAGCCTAGGGGTTCAGGAGAAAGAGTACGATGGATTGCAGTTCTCATGTACAGTACAAATGTACAAATATCCAGCTTGTCTTAATATGTCACTGAGGCACTGAATTATCATACAGTCAAAATAACCATGTATGTAAGATATCAAATGACAATCTTCAAATTTACCCATAACTTTTGGCTGACATTGGCTGCAATAGACTTGGCCTCCTGAATGGTAGATAGTGGCATGGAGGTCATCTCTGCTGCTCTTATCCCTTAAACAGCAAACAAAAATAAAGTTTTTAAAGATGCAAACACAATGTGTGATTTTCAGATTTTGTTTAGTTAATTAATTGATAAGTCATTTCAATGCTGTTTCTTAAACATTAATCTCTCAGTAGAAAGACTCAGACTACCGTAATTGCGTTCCTCAGAACAGCCCCGAGTCAGCAGATAGGTGTAGACCACGCTCTCTGTGCTGCTGTCATCCCTCCGGATGTGCTGAACCTGCATGTGCTGGTTCTCCACATTGGGATACAGAGTCTCCAACTGACACAGCTCCAAGAAGTGGGTAGCAAACAGACTGAATGCCTGAAAGACCCACAGAAAGCAGAAAGTGAAGCAGTTGTATTGTTTGTTTATGCTGTTTGTAAAAATCTATTGCTAGCAAGTCAAAAATGATCAGAACAAAATTTTTGAATGCACACTACAATACCTTGAGATTGATGAGGAATTCACAAACTGCGTGGCAGATGCCGATGCCCTCCTCAGCACTGGTGCCACGACCCAGCTCGTCGATAATAATCAGTGACCGGTCACTTGCAGTGTGTGTTATGTATGACGCCTGACAGTACAGTACACAAATGTAAATGTAGTAGTATGATAGTATTACAGTATATAGCAGTTCATACACTATATGGACAACAGTATTGGGGCATCTGCTCATTTCTATTTTTGTTTCTTAAAACAATGAAGTTTATTTTGCTTTTTTTTTGAGTAACCATCTCTATTGTCCAGGGATGGGCCTTTTACTAGATATTGGATGAGCATTTCTGTGAGGATTTGATTGCATTCAGCCACAAGAGCGTTAGTGAGGTCAGGATGTTGGATGATCACCACCCCCCCTCAACCCCGACTCATCCCAAATGTACCACCATCATTCTAGAGGACACAGATCCCCTGCTCCACAACTTAATGCTGCAGGGCTTTAAATCCCTCTACCCTACGCCTGGCATTAGGCATGGTGCCAATAGGTTCATGTTTATCTGCTCAAGTCTCAAATTCTATTGGTAGTACTTCTCTACAGGTACTAGACAAACTGTACCAGTATGCATTTGCCCATCTGTATCAGCAATGGGTGCTTAATGTAGCTGAATGCATGACTTAGAAAGGTTGTCCACAAACATTTAAACATACCGCGTATGTATGATTTTGTCATTTACCTCTTTCATCTCAGCCATAAATGTTGAGGAGTTAGTCTCAAAATCATCATCTACTCCTATTCGAGTGAATATCTGATCAGCAACACGGAAGGAGGCATAATCAGCAGGCACAAACGACCCTGAAGCAATAGAGAAGAGGGAATAGAAGTTACTGCATCATAAATGCAGGTAACAAAGCTCTACTCTTATTTTATTACATAGAGATATCTTATATACCCTAACATTACAAGTTCAAGATAGGAAACTGCATAGTCAAACACAAACCGATTCCAAGAGCAAGCCCAGTTACCTATCTGAGCCATTATTTGGCAAAGGGCCACTTGTTTAAGGTAGGTAGACTTCCCGCTCATGTTGGGGCCAGTGATAATAACAAAGTTGCTTCCTTCAGAGATGTAGCTGTTGTTGGAGATGGGCTGCTTGCCAGCAATGCGTTCCAGGATAGGATGGCGGCCTTGCTTTATCGCTAGTGTGTCAGTGAACTCAGGGCGCACTGAAAGAAACAGCAAGCACACAGAGAAATGGTATCAAGCTTCACACTACAATGGATGGATCTTTGTTCTTAAGGTATTTAATTTTTTCAGTGTATATATTTTAAGATATTTACATATAAATATATTTATAATCTGGAGCATTTAATATTTAAATCATGTATGTGTTATTTTGCTGCCTACCGTAGTCTGAGACTGTGCAAGCATTAGCCAGGGAGAGCAACATATCCAGCATGGACACAGCATCAGACAGCTTATACAAACAATGGATCTGCTCATATACTCCAGTGAGTAGGCGGCATACTACCCTGCAGAAATAGGGTGTGAAGAAAGTGTCTGTTTTTAATAATCTTCATATTTAATAGATTAATTTAATAGATTAAATTCAATAGATCAGAACTGCAGGTTCTCTTGTGGTTAATGCAAAAGACATACTTTAAAAAGTAAGATTAATGTGTTGCTTTCAGAGGGACACAGGTTTGGGTGTTACTTCTCTGTGAACTTCAGCCACTGTATGGATATCTTCAGCTCGCCCCATTTACTGTAATGAAGGATTGACTGGACTAATCTAGGTATTAGACGGTAACTGCTAATGCTGAGCTTCCTTGAGAAGAGGTTCGACAAGGCAACCAGGAAAAAGTAAAAAAGGCAATTGGGCCTAGTATGAGTACACCCTCAAGGCAAGATGCGAGTTTGCCGCATGCTCACACATAAGACATGTGAAAGATCTCCTTCAGGGCCTCTTCACAGCGATCATTCATCTTCATCAGGTCTAAAGTGGTGAAGCTGTAGATGTTTTTCTGTCTGGCTACCTACAGTGAACACATTAGGCCCTTTAGTTTGTTCTAACATTTTCTATTTTCTAGTTTTTGAAGAAGAAAAAAAAAAAAAAACACCTTCATTGCTTACTTTAATAAATTCCCCTGGGAGCTGTCCATGAGGCAAGACCACACCATCTAACTTTAGTTGTATAAAGAAGCTGCGAGCAGTACTGAAACTCGTGCGCAGGGGCAGGCCGTACTTCTCTCCAAGCTGATCTACCAATCCTGAGCAGACAGATACTATATTATATTATAAAAATTATTATACTTTAGCTGGAATCACTTCAGTCAAATCATACACAAAGAATTTATCACATCTACCACAACAGCATCAGCTCACCTGCTATGTCGTCCACTACCTCAGTGTAGGCTCGCCGTGCAATGTCTAGGAATTCATTGACATCAGGGCGCACAGCATAGCACTTCTGGGTGCGCATGTTCAGACTGCCCTTCAGGTAGGTGGTGTCATCATTGATCACTGTTTTGATCTCAGCCAAAATGCTGTTAAACCTGTGCCAAGAGAAGCCGCAAGCAAAACTTTCGCAAATTAAAAACTACTCTTCAGTATCAACTAGTACCAACTCAATATTCTAAATATTTTATGTAAAATGTATATATCTACAATATATAGTAATATATAACATATAGTATAGTATATACATATAATATTTAACTGCTTACACCTGGGACTAATTCTGTGCCATCTACAGCTAGATTTCTAACTATTACAAATAATTAATTCTATTTTTCCTCTCTGATATCCAATCCAGCATATTTTGCTGATAGTATCCCAATAAAAAAAAAACTGTACAAGAGCTCCACTTATAACAAAACACTTAACCAAATGGTATGTGTGTATTTATTACCTGCCATCTTCCAGTGAGGTGTAATATGCTTTCAGCAAGGCTGTTTTAGCATCCTTCAACACCTCCTGTCAGAAAGAGAGCTATGTATGATCTGCAAATTTTTTCTGAGAGCCATTCTCACACTGATCCTGACCATATCAAACCATGACTCAGAATATATATCTTGTGTTGACAGTTATGAACACACCAGTTCTCACCTTCAGTGGAGCAATCTGTTCTAGGGTGCGTTTCAGCTGAATGACATGCATTATCTTTGCCTCAGCCACTGCTACCTATATGACATGGAAGAAACAAGGGGAGTTGAGCACAGTAGACCTATTAATCTCTTCTTCTTCATGCACTAGTTTTCTAGTTCTATCGGTTAGCAGTCTTACAGTCAAGCAGGCTGCAAAGACACAGTTCTGAATCTCATTAAGAACCTATGTAACAATAGCTAGTAGAAGGTGATATGACTAAAACTATTTGTTTTACCTGTGCTTTAAAATATGTCAACACAAGAAAGTCTAAACCCAAAACAATGTCTGTAACTACATCCATAAAATAAAAGCATATTCTCCATATAGACTGTACCGTCTCTTGCTTGGGGACCTGAACAAGGGAAGAAAGCAGCTCATCTACATCCAAGAAGTGTGTAATTGCTGCAAATAAAATAGTACCAGCCATTACCACTCCACGCATAACTGTTCAGTTTCTTTCGCGCAATACAATATACAATATACTTACTAGTAGATCAAATACGGTACAAGAATTTGCCAGCAAAACAAACACCAGAAAATTATCTTAGAAAACAAAAAGCCTTACCGTTCTTCAGACCAAAGAAGAGTTCCTCATCCTGCAACAGTTCCTGCAAATGGACCAAAGAGACACTGAATTAATACATGCTTAGAAGGAATTGCTGTATGTTAGCAACTACATATGGCAGATTGTTCACCTGTATGGTGTCAAGGCGTGTGCTAATGGTGTCAACATCCAACAAGGGCTCCAGAATGTTGGAGCAAAGTCTTCTCCCACCACCAGGAGTTTTGGTGTAGTTCAAGACACCAAACAGAGTGTGATCACTAATAAACATTAGAACATATCAATTCTTTGCTCTCTAAATGTCAATGTGAATCCGCAGTCTATTTCAGCATATGCTACCATAAGATATTACAAAGCACTGAAAAAAAAACATTTTATCAGCTCCACTTTTCATACAAGAGCACTGTGTAATTCTATAATTCCAGAGCGTTGTCCATCTGTTTCTAAGCATACTCGGTTTTCCTCCTTTCACCACAATGGTCAGGACCACCACAGAGTAGGTATTCTTTGGGTGGTGGGTCATTCTCTGTGGTCATGTAGGGTCCTAAGAGGCTAAGAAAGTATGCAGAGAAACAGATGGACTACAGTCAGTAATTATAGAACTACAAAGTGCTCATGTAGGGTAAGTGGGGCTGTTAAATTAAACAATGAGTGTAGAGTTGGTGTTAATGAAGTGGCCAGTCTGTGTGCATATATACATAGCAGACTTACAGTTATATGCTTATAGTCTCTAACCTTTGGTCCCTGTTGTTAATCACTAGCTCCAGGTTCTTGGCTGAAACAGAGTCAATCATAGTAGTCTGCTCACTGCCAGTGAAGCTCACTTTCAGAGACTTGGGTGCATAGACAGAGTTCTGAATGAACTCAAAATACTTAAGAAGGGCAGATGCAGATGCAAGGCAGTAGTACCTACAGAAAGGAAATGGTGTCATAACACAAACCAAAACTGCACCTTAAACAAGTACGATCATTAGCATGGAATATGACATTACTAGCCACCTACAGATTAAAGGGCTTATATCATTAAAACAGTTTATTTTTTTTATAAGATAATAGTTATATGTACATGTCTATGCAGCCTACAGCAATGTAGCCCACCAATTCTAATGTTACAGCCTGGCCTTTTTGTTTTTAGAATAAGGCACATTACAGGGCAGCCAATTAGCACAGTTTATTCAAATGCATAAAAAGGTGGATTAGCAAAGAGAACAGAAGTCAAAATGTGGCTGTGTAAATACTTAGGACTGTTTTTAGCAGATTAAGCGACAAAAACATAAGTGGATCTCAAAACTAAAATTAAATAAACAGCAAGAGAAATGTATTTTATGTAATCGTACATGATATTTTCTGATCTTAGGTCAGTGAATAAATGAGTGTGATGCATACTTGGATTGTACTTCCATAAGGACAGTGCTAAACTCAGGAGCACAGAGCTGCTGGATGTATTCCAGTCCTTTCCTTTCATTAAAGTACTTCCTCTGAATGGCAGTGAAAGATACCGACTGGGGCAGAAGAGGGGATACACTACACTGTGCATTCATTTTGTACATTTGAACAACTTTACATGAACACATTACAATTCAGTTACATGGATTTAACAGAAATGAACCAATTAAAAAAACATTATCGTCAGCTTAATCATGTTCATTGTGTTGAGACTGATAGCTGATACTTAGCTGTGCCTTTAATACACAAGGCTGAAACCTCTGCTGTTCTGTGTAAAAGATCCACCCCTGATTTTTAACCAGACGCAGTAAACAAGCAGAAGCATATCTGTACCGGGAAGTTTTCTGTGATGAGGTTGTACAGCTTGGTCCCCTGGCCTTTCTCACTAGCACTGTCTGGCATGAGAATCTCAAGTGGCATCATGATATGGAGTTTGGTAATGACCTGCATTGATTTTAGACAATGTATATAAACCTGCAGTATCACAGAGACACTCATTTTCTTACTCTACAGAGAATAAGTCTTTAAACAACACATCCAGTCAAATAAAGTACAAAAGCAAACCCTGAACAAATGTTATTATTTGTTATCTTTTACTTACACTAGAAGGAAAGCTATGTTGAGTTCACATACATTACAAGAAAAAACAGTGACACTTAGCTTTGGTTACTGCACAAAGACTTACTGTTCATATAAGGTATGTACATGGCAGTAGTTAAAGTGTAAATATCAAAATTAGCAATTAAAAATGTCAAATTTGGTAATCTGTGAAATTGTTGGTGTGATATAGGCAGATGAATCATCTATTTAAGAGAACAGGTCTACATACATTTTATTTAGTGTAATTTCAGGAATATTTCTTAATTGTAATTAAATATTTAGTCATTGTGACAAATGCTTTGCTGGCCTGTGTGGCACACATGCACATTAGCGTTCAGCAAATGATAAAAATCCAAACATTTATTTCCATTAATCCATATCTGCCTAGTGATTTATTTTTGTTTAGTACCCACAATTTTCCAGCCCAAGCTGTAGGCTAAAAGGTTGGCCTTTTACATTTATGGTAATTATGGTATTATGGTATTTAGCTGACGCTCTTATCCAGAGCGACTTACAAGGTTACTCGTATTACAGAGGTGGGCCAATGTAGTGTTAGGAGTCTTGCCCAATGACTCTCATTGGTGTAGCGCAGCATAGTCACCCAGACCAGGGATCGAACCCCAGTCTCCCACGTGGTGTGGTAGCTCAGTGGCAGGTAGTGGTGTTATCTGTTGTGCCACACCAACCGTACCTTTGCATACGTCCCAGTGTCTGCAAACTGGGAGAGAACCAGCTCAGGGGATTTCACATTGATGCTGGACAGGCCAACCTCTCCTCGGGCTAAACCTCGGCCCTCCACCAGAGCCACGATCACAGAGGCAGAATGAGACAAGGTTGCAGATGAAGACGTTGTCACTACATGAGCACAAGAGTAAAGTGAGCTTATTCTCTTTGCTTTAGTCTCCAAAACATAATGCACCTCAAACTTATAGAAGCACAAATGTGGTTTTTGTTGTTGTTTTTGTGTGGCGATTTTTATATCAAATACTTTTCATCCTGATTTTCAGTTAAACCCTGAAAAATGACTAAATGTGCTGTATGGGTTCATTCTGTCAATGTGGATAACAATTAAGATCATACTGTTTCAGAACACTGTTGGCACAATCAGGTCCAGAAAGTAAATGTTTATGTGTCTCTTATCCTGTTAAACTCACTGTTGAGCTCCCTCTGAGCTATTCGTCCAGGGATCGTGCGCCCCGTCGATCCGGGGGTCCTCCCGGGCAGACTGCTGGAGCTCTGAGCACCACTGACGGGCCATGGAGAACCAGAGGAGCTTAATCTCTTTACACCTAAATACAGAGAATTCAGGGCCTCAGATCCAGTAAAAGCTGTGCATAAATTGACCAGATGAACTCACTACTGCACCAAAGCTAATGTTAGCTAATTAGCTAGCTAGCTACTTGTAGGTACAAAGCTAGCTAGGAATAACTGGCTAACTTAGCTAGCTATGTAGGGGGAGCCCGTGAGCTAAAATTAGCTAGCTAACAGTGCTACATTCTCGTTGATGTTTATCTAACGCTAGTTACCTGCTCTGACTGGTGTTTCGTGTGAGTCTGGTACTCTGGCGCCAGCAGTAGCCGCGGGAGTTGACCCAGAACATGAAGCAACACTGACACCATCAGAGCCGTAGGAGGTGGATAAAGGAGACGGCGTTGGGCCGGTGTCCTGAAGCCGTGTGAACGGAGCTCGAGTAAAGCGGCGGTCAGGAGGTGTCAAGATGCTTGTGCCGGTATCTGAGCTACAGCTGGCCGTTACTTCTTCAGTGCTACTTCGGAGCATGTGTGCATTCATAGCTGCCCTGCCCTTACAAACACAAGCAGTGGTGAAAAGCCCGCGAATTTAGGACTGTAAATTAACGGTAACTCATGCAATCGTGAAGCTAACAGTAGCTAGCTAACCTTTCACGCCCTCTAGTGACTGACTGAGCTAGATAAACTACACTTTTACACCAAGCATGCTGTGTGTGAGCTCAGACCACCCTAATAGTCATTGGGGTCGCAATTAATATATTAGTATTTTATACGCAATGCCCTAAGTGGACCGGTGCTACACCGAAATGTGTGACCACCGAATTCTGTGATTGTAGGGGGCGCGGAAGAGCTCCCTGTAGAATTCAGCAGTCGCCGATTTCGGTGTAGCACCTGTACGCACTGGTATACAATAATTGTGTTTTGTCGAGATGTGCTACCCATCGATGTCCTGCCTACCTGATCTGCGCATGCGCGAATGTACTACATATATTAATATACATTATCGCTTTAGTGATCATTCTTCGTGTGTGTGTGTGTGTGTGTGTGTGAACTTCTTACAATCTGAGCTTACAGTTAATATTTGCTTGAGTGGTACAGAAGTGTGAACTGTAATTCAAATAAAATGATTTCACCTTGATTTAACTTAAAGTATTTAACTTAAGTTATAATTACCCTGATATCAATCAGATATTGATCTGATATAGTCAGATAGTACGTGAAGCCATACTGGCACCATCCTCATCATCTGGGCTGCCAGATGGCAAGCATAATGGACTGAGTCACTTTGACAAGAGCCAAATTGTGAGGTCTTTTTTGTGTGCTGTGGTCAGTACCTACCAAAAGTGGTCCCAAAAAAAGTAACTAATGACCCGGTGACAGGGTCACGGGTGCCTAAGGCTCATTGATGTGGGTCTTGGTGCCAGATATCATAGAAAGTGTTTCTGTGTCTTGTGCCATGCCACAAATGGTCAGATCTGTTGTGGTGGCGCGAGGGGGACCTACTTAATATTAGGCAGGCTGTGTAAATGTTAAAATGAACAGGTAATGAATAGGAATGGGTCAACGTTAGATATTTTATTTCCCTTTTTTGGATATACATGCTTCCATATATAAATTGTGAAATTTAACTTTACATTTATGTACAAGGACTGTTACTATTTAAACAGAACACATACAACACAAGTTTAAGTAGTTTAAGAGGAAGTTGAGCAGGTGCAAATCACATTCTCTGACCTGTAAAGCAAATGCATTGCATCCGTCAGTTTCCCAAATGCTTAATTTAGTACTGTCTTAGTAATGTCTTACATAATGTAAAAAAAAAATCCAAGAGAGCACATGTACAATTCACTATTGCACAATCTGTACAAATAATTCCAAATATGTTCCTGTTAATGACACTTGATATGCATAAGGATGAACAGGTTGTTTGCTTGTTAACAATAAAATGACATTTGGTGTTTTGTATGTAGGAAACTTAGAAGTTTAGGTTTCTGTCTTTGTGATACAGCCTTTTGTGATACACCTCCTCAAAAACCATGTCCTAACCTTTGAAGGTGTCAATGTAAAAAAAAAAAAAAAAAAAAAAAAAAAAAAAAAAAAAAAAAAAGGGACAAAATTGAACAAAATCGAAGTCATGGAAATCAAGCCAAATCTTAAGGAAACCCTTGTTATTCCCAATCCTAAATAGTAGTTCAACCTTATCTGAGATTCAGTACAGTCTAATCACACTCAGCTAAAGAATGGTTCCATTCAACAGTGGGAAACTTTTTTTTTCTTTTTTTATTTTTTTTTAAGTGACTAATCAGGGTAAAGAGGTAAAAAAGTAATAATTTATCTATTATTCCCTTGTTCTTACTCCCTTTTCTAAGGAGAAAATGGCATTTATCAAACAGTCTACCCTACAAACTTCGCCAGTGACCAGGTTGTGTTTGCGTTACCGTACCCGTTATCAAAACTAGTGTTTCCAACTTTCTCTGAGACCCCTGCACTGAAAACTCACTGATCACAACCATAAAATAAAATGGCACAGTTATCGCGCTTAACTCAGGACATCCCTTTCATGGAAAGTTTGGAGCACATATTAACGAGCATTTTATAATATTCCTATGAAGGCACTACAAGGATGTCTGTTGGTGGGGTGTGAAAAGCCAGTTTACAGAAATGTACTCGTACCACTGCTGACAGGACAGGAGGTTTCAGACGACGTTGTTTTATTTTCTACAGTGCCGACAACAATGTTTGTCTGCAAAGCCGCGGCTTTGAGATGCATTATTAGATGACTCCAGTTAAGATTTCAGGTGCTGCCAATAAAGGAAGGTATTTGCTCCAGTGATCTTCTGCCTTTGACAGCTGTATTGACATAAGCCAGGCTTTGCTATCGTGGTCTCTGTTGAATAAGTCAGTGAGACACCACTGTGGCCCTAAAAAAACAGAAGCAGCATAATGGAAACACTGACTATGGATCAGCTGTTGAGGACACTAGGTGACAACATGGCAATCACGTGTAGTGTCATGGCCATCTGGCAGAGACAGAGAGCACTAGCCCTCTCTGTTTACTCTTCTCCCAGACGCCATTTCTGTGACTCCTCTTGGCGAGCATCAGGGTGAATCTGGTTCCTCATGCCTCCCAGCACATTGGAGGTGGCTTCTGTAGCAACGATCAGAGGTTTGACAACAGCAGGAGGAAGCTGGCGTAAGACTCCACCAACTGCGCCTGTCATGCCCCTCTGTTCATGCTCACGGGTGGCTGTGTCGTAAATCGTCAAAGCAGTGTCCGTAATGCCCTACAGGAGCACACACATGCATGCAGGCCAAACTTTTTGTCAAGGGTCAGTTAAAAGCGTTTATCCTAAATAAAGTAGAACAGAAAATGTGCCTACCTCTTTAACTACACTGTAAGCCTTGGCCACACCTTCTCTGAGGTCCACAGGTTGATGAGCCAGTCGATAATATGAATATCGTTTGATCTTTTTGCATTCTCTCTCATCTGGCACGGGAGATACCATGTCATAAGCTGTTTCTGCAGCTGCCTGAACAAAACAAACACACAAAATCAGGCTACGTTTTCAGAATGGTCCAGTGTTCAATTTGTTTTTGTTTTTTTCTGAATTGCCATTGTGATGGTTGATAAACATTATTTGAACCTGCCCTTATCAAGATGATTTTAGGAGTTGTATTACTCCCAGACAATTAGCTGGTCAGATAATTCCATGATGTAGTAGGTGTATAGCTGTTAATAATGAAGTACTCAGCCAAGGTATTTTCAAAGAGCTTGCTTAACAGTGTTAGGATTTTTTTCTTATTATGTCCAACATAAACCAATGAGAGGGAGAACTCTCATGCCCAGGATGCAAAGTAAAGATGAGTTTACCTGGATTGTCCGCACCATGCGATTGGTGAGCTCCAGGGCTGCCATGGCAGTGGAGGTCCCAAAAGAGGCAGTACCCCTTTGGAAGCCCCTCACAATCCGTCCATCCTTCCGATACTGCTCTATAGGCAGCCACACTAGATCCCTAAATCCCTGGACTAAACAGACAACCAGAGATGGAACATGAGTTCATTAGCGCTATTAGAACATTTGGCCCATTTGGCCTAAATCATATTTATTGTTTGACTTCTACAAGCAAGAATTCATGCATAATATCTGGTCCATATCACATTTATCACATTAACTCATAAGAATATTAAAAGCAAAAACATACCAGAAAACACATCTGATCAATTTGGGGCTTTGGGTGTGAGTAAGGAAGTTTAAATAATGTACTTACCAAGCTGCACCAGAGAGTGTATGGGCCCCACTCCACCAAGCAGCCCTGGTAGCTGGTTCTTTTTTATGTCATTGAGCCATTCATTAATGGCATAAGAAAAGAGCTTGTCGACACCCAGCAGTCTACACAGAAAAGTATGCAGATATTCACTTGCATTTTCTGAGTAAATCACTTTTTAAATTAACAATACTTTAATTAGCATATTAAGTTGTAAACAAGAAATGTGATGAATCCACACCCTTGTCGGTAGCAGAGTCGCCGCAGCTTAAGCTCGGAGCAGTTCAGCTGGGTCAGCCCAATTACAATCCCTGCAAAAGTGCCCTAAAAAAAAATCAGTACCCTGACATTAAAGACGGGTGTTTTTTTGCAAAAAAAGTGGACTGAAAAGCCCTTTAAAAAAAAAAAAAATAAAATAAAAAAAATCACCTGCTCCATGGCCATATGTTTTCCGTGGTAATCCAGTCGGATTGGCACCTCAGAAGTGAACCTGAACTCTCTGAAATGGATGAGCATAAGATATTTGAGAGAAATTTTAATCTTTTCCTGGCTTTTGGCAGCTAATCAAGTAAAGCAAGAGCTTAAGAACAAAGGTAAAGATCAAACAAACACACACACACACACCTGAAGAAGATAGGCTGATCAGTGAAGGATGTGGAGGCAGTCTCAGGCACGTGGTCATGGCTTGAGGCTCCAAGGCCGTTCTGACTAGAGCGCGTTTGGGTAGGCACAGAGATGATTGGTGCAGGGTCCTGACCTGCTCCCCCGCTATACTTGGAGAAAGTACATGCTACCTCTGGCCCAGGAGGCTTTTTCACAGATACACAGAGTGCTGCAGGAGAGAGGAAAAAAACAAATCAAGAGGTTAAAAATCACACACAAGCAGAATACCACTGTAGAAAGTAACAATACTTATGAAGTGGTACAGACATCCAAACCAGAGACTAAAAAAAATGGTCACCAAATGCACTTACCCTCCTGCTCCGGTGGGGAGAAGAGCTCTACGTCTGCTGCCAGACTGGTAAAGAAGTCTTTCAGAAAAAATAGAGCATCCTACAAAGAAATAAATCACTGTAAGACTTTGGGGAGAATTTGACCAATCTTACAAAATTTGTGCATAATTGATTCATGATTAAATCGCTAGGTGAGGTTTGCTGTGGTAAAAAATGCTCCATTCTACAAAAACGTAAGGCTTTTTGTTTTTTTTTTTTACACAAGTCTGCACCAATGACCAATTCTGTGCTAATTTGAGGAAGGGGCTCATTTTTACTGGTTTGCTTTGCGATTTGAACTGTGCATAGATTGCGCAACTTTGTTTCTTTTTCGCAAAATGGTAAGGCCTAGATTAATCTGTTTATTGGTTTTCATTATTTTCCTTAGATACAAACACTTACAATGGCAAAAACGGCAGTGTTTTCTAGAGTCATGGCATTTCACCGTGCATGACCATCTGCTAAAATATGAAGAATGACCACCAATTTAAAAAGGACCAGAGATCGGTTCTCTGGGCCACTCGTGAGCTCATAAACAACTTTCATACTTTACCAAATTAACCAAATTCTCACAGAAAGCACTCCTGGGTCTGACAAAAGACAAAAATGCTACTGTGAGTCAATTACTCTAAAAAGAAGACTTGAAAGGGTCTGAGAACTTTCCCTATGCACTTCATCCATCAGTATGAATTGATTAATGAGAGAGAAGAGTTAGAGCTGAGAACGACAGGTTACAGTATGTATGTACAGCATGATGTAACACCTGGTCAATGTTGAGGCGCAGTGGCATCAGGGAGACACGGAGACAGCACTCCTGGGGAGCTTGGCCAGCTTCTGGACACATGTGTAACGCTCTAACCATTAGCTGCAAGACAAATAGAAACAGGCAATTAAAAACATATATTTGCTAAATGCAAAACTGTTGCATGCAAATTATTGTTTATAGTACCTAATGATATCATCTGGACGTTTCTTTTAAAAGTTTACATTAGGCTGTGTGTGCAATTCTCTCACCATGTTGGAATGGGCTTTCCTGGGCATCTCTTTGCTGGAGTAGAGGTAGAGGAACTTGTTCATCATAGAAGAGGCCAGTCTGTCTCGTATCTCCAAGTCTTGCACTGAAAACACCTGTCTAGACACCGGCTGCTCAGACATCGAGCTGGCCTCAGGAGCCACCTGAGGGTAAACCTCGTGTTGGAACCGCACCTAAAAGCACATGATATAACACTTTACTGTAAAACATGCTAATCTTCTCAGATACACAGTTCCACAAGAAGTGACTGCCCCCTGTCTGAATTTCTGATCATATTTTCACAATATAATCAGTGTGATTGTAAGTGGATTATAAAAGGAGATAGAAAGGAGTCTGCCAAAAACACCAAATTGAAGAGTTAATTAAGATGTGATAAGTAACCAGCATTAGTTAACAGCCAGCCTTGATATGGACCAGCCAATCTAAATCTTACTTTGGGCTTTTAAATCAGAGTGAATTAGGCAGCAGACAGGATATCCAGTCAGGCACATAATGCCACAGAGAAAGAGAGATTCCTGGTTTTGGTTTAAGGTGTGATATTATTCAGTGTTTGAAATGCACACATATTCAGGAATTTAGACAGGGGACAAACTTATTTCACAGCACTGAAATGTATTAAGGGGGAACTAAACCCTTTATGGTTTTGCAAAGTTTAATGGTGGTTCAACTGACCTTGCTGAGCTGGATCTCCATCAGCACATCTGGATTCCTGCCCCACCCTCCACCAGAGCGAGAGCCACTCCGGGCCTGCCTCACTGGTGTTTGAGAGGGGGAACTATGAGGAGTGCACCTACACAGAGTCACACACAAACACACACACACTGTGCTATCATAACATCTTCAGCACTACACTGATTAAATGTTTCTTATTGTAAAATTCCCCTCTGTTTAAAGTTCTCCAACAAATTGATCCCTCCCTCAGACCTTGCACAGCCAAGGTTGCTTTGTTCCCAGATATCACTATGATGATTTAAACTAAGGTTAAGAGTGACCTTGACCCATGGCCTTACCCTCGACTGCGGGCTGGAGAGGAGGAGAGTGGCCCACTGCCAAAGTCCTTTCCGCCATACAGGTGCCAGACCACAGAGATCTCCTTTATCAAATACCTGACCTCAGGCACAGGAAAGTTAAGTGGGCCCCTGCTGCCACTGCTGCCCTCTAGAGGCTCACTGAAATGGTTCTCCAGCACCACTATGGGCTCAGTGGTCAGCTTCTGTACAACTGGTTCTTCATCCCTCTCCTGTCAAACACAACACATACAGACAAATGCTGTATACATACCTTCCATGTAAGCATGGAATGAGTTCAAATGGCATAAATTCCCACATTAATGTGGGTGTATTTCCTAAATACATGCTTTTGTAACAATCATGGCATTCAGTAAATGTTTGGGGTTTGGTCACATCCCCCTTATGTGGCACATGCAGCAAGTTGTGTATTTGTTTTCCCAATATTTCCTTAAAATAAACACTAACAACATAGACAGTAAAAGCAGCTCACCACTGATCTAGAGCCCGGAGTGTCCAAGATGCAGAAATCGTCTGAGTCATGGTGTGTGCTTGGTGCAGGTGGGGAAATGAGGGGTGAGTGCAGCGTGGGGTAGGTTGGACTGGGCTCCTGGCCCATGTTCCCACTCTCATCAGGGAAGAGGAATAGATCAGACCGTGGTGGGTCATGATCACTTATCTGGTCCTCACGGACACCTACAAAAGGGTAGACCATTGAACGTATATGAGAAACAGGTGCCATTTTTCTGTTAAAGATATACTTGCACATATCTGTGAACAGCAGCAATGTTACAATAGCCCTTTTAAAAATGTTAAAAGAGTTATTCTATTATCATTGTAATCTATAATTATCACATACGATATATGGACAAAAGTATTGGGACACCGGCTCTTTTTTTGTTTCTTCCAAAATCAAGGGTATTAAAAAGGTGGAGTTTATCCTGCCGCTGTGGACACCCCTTCTAATGAATGCATTCGGCTACTTTAAGTTGCACCCATTGCTCACACAGATGCACAAAAATAGGACTATATGAATCATATAAAAATAAACCTATCAACATAAAGCATAAAGCAGTGTATAACCTTAATTTCAGAAGAAACAGTGTCCATATAATCGATTATCCTTATATGCATCATTGTATTCTAGCTGGTATATAGCAGTGTGTGATAACCATATATCAGATCTGAGACACTGTGAATTTATTCAAAACACATGGACAAATCAATGATCAGTGAAATTCTCAGCCAAGATCAATATACATTCCTGACCATTGGACTGCAGGGTGTGTCCCTGCAGGGAGTCTGTCTCCTCCATAGCATCACTCATCAGGTCCTGTAGCATTTGCTGCTCAGCCTCAGGGAGGAGGGGGGCCTGGGATGGGGGTTGGCTTACTACATCTGGCTACAGAAAACAATGAACAACAAATTAAGTCACTGTCCATTCTGGATTGAATAGTTCCGTTAACTAAATAAAATGAAGCAAAGAGCAAAACAGTGCAAATATCTTTTCTGTAAAACGATTTCTTAAGTCTCAAAAAAATCAAGATATATCTGATCTAGACAATAACACTTTAATAAAGCTTTAATAACTTACCTTTGTTCTCTGCCTAGCAGTGCTCTTACTCTCCTGCCTGGATGGAGGCAGCAGGTCTCCATAGCTGGCAATGTACTGAATGAGGTTCATGAGCGCAGCACAGGAATCTGAGCAGGTGCGAATATGAATGACATCACTCGAGCAGCGCAGCTCAAACCTCGGTTCCGTCTAGACAAGAGAGTCAAAACATTGTTTACATTTGTTCTTTTAGTAGTAGTATTTTTATTATTAGTTGTAAAAGCACAGTTGTTAACAACACAAAGGTGCACTCCTGAAACACAAGATCTGCTACTGCTCTTTGCTACTGCTGTTTTAGTCATGTCTCACCCTCTCCCCATCTGTGCCAGGTTTGACTGCCGTGATCCTGAGCTCCAAAGTCCCCATGTCCATCACTTGCACATAGTCTGGAAAATAAGAGAAATATAGTATGATAAAGCAGACTACTGACGTGTACAAGTGGGTATTATGTGGGTTAGAAACAAGCCATACATTGTTAGCTATGTGTGTAAGCCTACATGATATAAGTATCGGATAATCATTTGTATAGATGCGTATAAAATACAAGGTTTCACACAATGATTATGTAGTTGTTAATACTAAGTTGAGTAATCATTATTTAAGGATAATTTGTCAACAAACACAAGGTATAATAAACATTTTACTACAACACTACTTCTGCTAAGCTTCTGTATTTGTGGAACTGCGACATGCGCCTGGAACTAAGACTTCTTACCTCGAGCCAGGTTGACAGACACAGCATTGCTTTTGTCAGACAGAAAGAGTGCTGCTTCATCTAGAATGATTCTACATGATAGAATAAAGATAATTCAGTATAAAAACATATAAGAAGTGGAAATCAGTGGTGTAATAATGGCTGGTGCAGCAGACAAACGGTCATACACTGACTATAGCAGTGTCCTACCTGAGTGAAGAGGAGGAGTGATCCAGAGACACACTGCTAGAGATACTGAAAGTCTCCACTGTGAGGAGAGACCTCACAGGCAAATACAGAGGCCTGTCATGAGATGAGAGGGTGTGTCATGGTTTTACATTGCATATTTATACTCAGTGTTACACAGGAGTGCAAATCTAATCTGACCAATTCATTTATGATTCCTTAAACAAATGACTCCATTTGGATCTGGGATTTCAGTCCAAAGTAACTAAAGTCAGAATAAAAAAATACGAATCACACACAATTGTGACTTATTGTTGCTTACACAGCAATAATCTCACTGTTACACTGTTGCTGCTTTTTTGTGTTCATATATTTTTGGAAAACTGGCACCAGTATCTATGTAATTAATAGCAAACAGATGGTCACCTGTAGTCCAGGGAGCAGCTCCAAAGGTGTAGGTGGAGGGTAGTCACAGAGGACGGTGGAGTATAGCCAAGGACAGGTTCATCAGACACATTCAGAAAATCTACTATCTGCACAAGAAAGAGAGTAAAAAAAGTGTAGCAGGTTACAGTCACTAACTGGTCACCTTATACTAAATTGCGTTTAGACAATGTGTGAAAGGGCCAGTCATTACCTGATCATACCAGCCCAGACTGGAGGGCACCACTCTATGCTGCAGTGTGGCTCCTCTGACCCCAATGGTAATAAGAAACTCCTGAAATCATCACATAGACATTCTCACTTAGATATCCACACTAACAAAGGAGAGGAAAATATATGTGTGCAAACGATTACGTAGTATTAAACCCGTAACCTCAAGGACCTAAAAGATAAATTGAGTTTCATAATGGTTACAGGATAGTTTACAGTTACTGGTGATACTGGTGAGGCTTAGAGGAAACCAAGTGAACACCCCTGCATTTTCCTTGCCAGTTCAATCTAAATGTTGTGTAATCTAACCAAGTGTATTAAAAATAGAGTTTATCCTGCTTTTGCTTTTTGTTTCTGTCCAGGAAAGGCCTTCAACAAGATTTTGGAACATTGGATTTGGATTTGATGTCAGAAGATCACCACCTCTCCACCACCAACTCCACAAATCATCCCAAAAGTACTAAATGGAGCACTATCATTCCAGAGAAAACACAGTTCCACTGCTTTATATCCCTCCAGCCCATGTGTGGCCTTAGGCATAGTGCCAGCTTAAAGTAGCTTAATGAATTTATTGGTAGGTGGTGTCCACAAACATTTTGACATATAATGTTTTTTCAAAGCGAATTACAAGGTCTTAAATGGTGTAATGATGTGATTGGTTGTCATTTGCTTATAATTTAGTAACTTTATCTGCTTTTTAAATAGAAACTCTCTTGCTCATCCCTCTACAATGAAAACAGGCATCATTAATTCGCTAAATCAACATCTCAAAAATGAATTGGTTTTCACTGAAGAGTAAATACAGAAAAAAAAGACATCAAGTGTAATTACTTTTGCTTCATGAGTTCACACTTCATGAGTTCCTACATTATGGCACACACATGCATTTACTAAGTTAAAAGATACAGAACCAGCATCTGAAGTGAAAGAAGCATGTGGAGACTTTAGAGTAATATTACCGGATTTTACACTCGGGTTATGCAGTGTTGTTCTCATGAGAGGTCTCAAGTAGCTCCACCAAAATTACACAGTGCAGTATTAGTATACTGGCTCAGAGTATCAATGACAGAGATGCCATTCTCCCTATTAATACAGATCAGTTTACCATCAAAATGAATTTAAAGCTGGTACAATTGCTACATCATGTTGCTACATACACGTGTTGTTGATTTTATGCTCTTCACATCCTTTAATATTAATAATTGAATAGGTTTAAATTTTAAGGGGTTAAGAACAAAATACTAAGACTAACAAACCCAACCTACACAGCTACAGTATCGTATGCAGTGTATGTATACACCACCACACATAATTACTTGCTCATACACACCTTGACATTACGCTCCGTGCTGTGAGAGGAAATCTTAAGGGCGAGGGCCAACATACTATGGGACTCCACACTGAGTGCTCCAGAGGGAGAAGCTCTCTCAGCTGCAGACTCACAAGCATAGACTGCCGGCTCCAGCCAATGGGGTCGTGTCCTGCACGGCAGTTTCATGTCCCACACAGGGACATCTCCGTCTACTGTGCCTGGGAAAAGACGAACACAGCTCATCACTCACCCAGCACAGACAAACTCTCTACTCTACCGATCTGTGCCTCTCATGCTGGCATGAGTACCACAAAGTCAGCCCTAAGCCTTGATAAGATGAGAGACTTTGGCAGCTTGCCACTTCATCAAAGCCCACTGTGTGAGAGACTTCCAGAAAAGACATTTTGTCAATAACATCTTCCTGTAGAACTCAATCAATGAGAATACCGTATGAATGTCATGGAGATGGTTACCATGGTGATAGAGGCAGACGCTGGAAGTGTGGAAGCAAACGTAATGTTGGTCCTTATAGCCCTCATACTGCATCACACTGAACACAACTCCGTTCTTCACCTCCATCCAGAACTCCCCATGCTTGTTCCTTAAAACACTTTTATCCTCTTGCTGGTCAAATGCATTAAACAATAAAATGTGAGTCTGCCTGATATATTAATGACATATTTATGAATTAAAATGATGTATTAAATCAAATCTAGATGACTTACTTTAGCCTCCGTATGTAATGCAACCAGGCAGTGATTGACAGACAAAAGCACAGAGAAAAGACTCTGCGAGTTCTTAGGCTGCATTTTATTCTTCCTCTTTCTCATGTTCCTATAGCCCAACTCAGCTGGGGTGTAGTACTGTAAAGTCTCCTCCTCTGAGCCACTCTCTTCTTCTATACACATACATACACACAGACATGTAAATAAACACAAATAAAACATCAGAGGCTAGGAACACATGACAGCCATCATATGACTGACAGTATCACAACTACAAAGATTAAAGTTGCTGAATAATGTCAATATTGGTTGTAAAATATGACCTTCAATCAAACAGAACTTTACAGTGTGGTCCAGCAGAAGAGAAGAGCATACCCTCAGGGCCAGTGGGCCTGAACTGGCTAAAGCTCTCTTTGCTGTAGGTGCTGATGAGCTGGCTAGCAACAGAAAGGCCCATCCCATATGGCATGTTCTCCACGGTCTCCACTGGAGACGGTGCGGTGGGCTCCCACAGAAGCAAATCATTATTAATTCTGGAAAAGAAAAATATCTTTACTTTAACAAACACAGCGAGCGACACCTACATCAAAGTTTTACAAGCAAACTGTAGCAGATTAGAAGATTGACCTACCTGTTGTGCAGTTTCTCATAGAAGGCTTTGTTAGGCAGTGATAGTTGCACATTGGGAAAAGACAGTTCTAGAATATAACGGGAATTGTTCATGGTTTTCTCCTGGAATTCTGTCATTTCCACCACATCTCCTGGAATCACCATCTAACAGGATCACAACATTGCAGTTATTATAGGGGGTCTAATTTAAGCTATAGGGTCCTCAGGGTGAATCTCTTACCTCCTCATTCTCATACATGACCCGGCGTGAAGAGAAAGGGGAGGGCTCAGGTTTGCCAAAATCACACACATCCTTCAAGGAATGGGCAGCTCCTTCCTCTTCCTCCTCTTCCTCCTGTGAATGTCCCTCAGCGCCTTCCTCCTCCTCTTCAGCCGTAATCCGCTCCAAGATTGAGTGCACAGCCATGGGGTTCACCTTTAGCACCACTCTGAACGGAAGCCATAGACAAAAACAAAGAAAGCAGACCATTCATGAGGATGATATTTTACTTATTTACACTTCTTTGTTTGCAGCAATTCTAAAGGACCGTACCTGGGCCAATCAAATTTGCCGCTGTCTGAGGAGGCCATGTTCTCCTCCATGGTGTGTGACACACGTAAGAACCTGGCTGCACAGTGGTCTTTGTCATTTTGGAAAAACCCTAGAACAAAAAGTATGGTATGTCATGAAACAGTAGTAAATACAGTATTCCTATTTCTAGCAGATCTATTCTTATTAATACAATATCTATATTCTCAGACGCAGGAAAGGGTTTCAAAAGAGGTGTAACTGAAAGTCTGGAAATTATTTTATTTAGTAGTTAGCTCATATCATTCAACATGCTTTTTAAATGTTTGCCATCATACATACCACTGAGCTCCTTGAAGGTGAGCTCCATCTTTGTCTGCTCTGGAGAACTGCCTCCAGTAAACTCAGACTTGAGCTCAAAGTCCTCCAGTTCCAGACGCAACATCTCCTTCTGGAGGGACTTCTTAAACCACGGGCCTCTTTCCTGATCTGACCGCAAATCTGGGATTGGGAACCGAACCACCAGTACCAGCTGTGGAGCATTTACAGACACCGACACCAGGCAGTGCGCTGGGGTGCGGCTATCTTCTAGAAACACTTCTGCAAAGGCCTTGTGCTGCAATGTGTAATAAACATATATGAGCCAACGGACAAAGAGTAACATTAACGCCATATTGGACATTTTTTTAAACAAAAAAAGAAATGCTAAAAAAGCGTCTCACTAGGCTGACGGGCTTGTTGTAAGAGGTGTACATGTGGGAGGCCATGGTCTCTGTCGTGACCAATTTCTGAGGCTGTAACAGGGAATTGAGACGGTCTACGATGCTGATGTCACACTCTGAACGAGCCTTACCTAGCTCCACTTGAAACTCAGCTTTGCGAGGCATAGCACTTAGGCGTACCTGCCCACCCTGAGAGAGTGAGAAAAACAGAAATGATAAAGAAGAAATAATGAGTGTGGATGTATTAAACATTATATATTATAAAACACATACATAAAATCTTGCTTTGATATTTAAGTGATATGAAAATGTCAGCTTTTTAAAAATACTTGATGATTACCAAAGCACATTACATTTGGACCTATTTAATTAAATAATAAACTTTTACACTACCATCATTTGTGCTCCACTCTCTAGTACCAGGGTCAGGGGACATTAAATACTTGGAACAATGTTCCTTTCATAACCCTAGTACACTGACTGACAGTCACTCTGAAGGTAACATTCTCCTCAGATGCTCACCTGTGGGCCTTTACGCTCTGTTAGCTTGTAGAGCAGATGAAGACAAGTATGGGTGGGAGACTCACTGCTGGTAGCCTCATCGAAAGTCAGGAGCTGGTGTTCAACAAAGAGGAAAAAGTTATTCTTTCAGCAATAGACAGACACAAACTACATTAACTACACTAACTGATACAGAACACACTGCATCTAATTAACCGTAGTATGGGAGGGCACCTCTGTGTACTGTACACCATTCTGCATGCTGCTAGTGCTGGCATTTTCGGTGGGGTACAGGCATTCCAGCAGCTCCATACGATTTAGAGACAGATCTGTACTCAGTGTGCGCAGGCTAGAGCCCTGACAGTGCTCATAGGTCACTTTTAACCCCTGGCCTACAAACCTGGGGAATACAGACACAAGCATGACAGGCATAAGCAAGTTGGAAAAGATAAAGTACAGTAGAAAAAATGCAGTGTCATTGCTATAGTGATGGTTTTATTCAATATAAGCAAAAATACATTATTCAAGAATGAATATGAAAAAATAAAACAAAACTTTCAGACATCTACACTTATTACTATGCAGTTTATGTAATAAGCATACATGGTTGTTGCTTACAGGCACTTTATAATCTTTACATAATATATACATCAATTCGTACAGACAATATTCATGGTATATTCAACATAATGTGAATTGACACAATGTAAATTGAAGTGTCAAAAGCTCACCTGAGGTGGTCATGGGGACAGGCCTGGTTAAAAACAGCTCGAGACTGGAGGAAGCCCCCTATTTGCAGTTTATCAACAGCTACTGTGCGGAAAAATTCAGAGGCCATTGGTGCAAGGGGGCTCAGGGTGGAGTCTGGTGGTGGGAGGGGGTCGATGTGGAGCACTGACAGGCAAAGATTGCCTACAGTCAGCCTGAAGACCAGCTCAGGCCGTGACTCATCGCAGTGGCCCTTAGTCGAATGAGCTAGAAATACAGGTAAGGGACTGTTGCAGTGAAGTGATTAAAGAACACAAATATAATGCTGTGATTTTAGGGACTGTCACTTTCTGTTTAAAATCCCACTTACAGGTCTGTCTGAGCAGCTTATGTGGAAGCTGAGGGTCTCTGGTGAATAGAGGCGTCTCATGAGTCTGTTTCTCCTTCTGTTTAGGTATATCCATGTACTCGTCCCACACAGCCTAAGAGAAAAAAATGTATATATGTGTTACTATACTCTATAAAGTAATGAGGCAAGGGTGGGTGATATGGCAAAAAAATCTATAAGCTCACAAATAGGCTTATATTGCCAAAAACATTTTTAGAGCAAAAATGTAAAAATCACTGCAGAAGAGACAGAATGGAATGAAACTAGATGTTTTGTAGTTTTGGGAAGAAACTAGGTTGTGAATGCATTTGGTATTCCCATTAAACAATGACTGAACCAAGCCAGGGAACCATCTTTGGTTTTGGAATGGTAAATTGGTGCCACAAATGCCATCCACATTCAACAATTTAGATACAGTGCATCAACACATCCAATCAAGCAGAGCATACCACAGGTTTTTGGAACCTTGGACAGTTTAGCCACATGTGAGTTTCATCTTTGAAATGAACCATTCTGTTGGTCATATTTTTCATTACTAAAGCTTAAAAAAGCTGATAATGATGCAATTTATACGGAAAGCCATTTTATATCACATCGCCCACATCTCATTCACTACGCTATCGATCATTGAGGACTCACAGCTGCATTGCCAGAGGGCGACTCCCCCAAGGAGGCAGAGTAGTTACTGTTAAGAGATAGGTCCAGGTCAACGGTGGGTGGGTCTCCAAGAGGAGGCAAGGATGACAGACTATGTGACATGTCCATGTCAGCCATAGAGAAAAATACATCTTCTGCTTTAAAGACAAGGGAAGAAAGGAAAAAAAATATATATATGAAATATGCAGACAAATGCAGACATGCTTAACATAAACATGACATTTACCTACTCATGTGTTTTATGTCCAGGCAGGGATCTCAGGGCAGAAAAACGTTACCCAAAACAGAACTAACCTCTGCTGGACACCGTTCTGGTGGTCTGGCTCTCAAATAAGTCCTGATCTGTGGCAGCAGACATTGGCTCCTTTTTTAAGCAGCGGTTGAGCTCCATGTGGAGACGGTACTCATCCTCTTGCTGCATGGGCCGACATTTTTTATCCTTAGCCAAGCCCGACCACTCCTGCCCTGCTACACAAACACACTCATTCAGTCAAACTGAGGAGGGAAACAATATAAACCAAGGAAAAACTTTAGTGTTGAAGGTTTGTGAGTGTTTTATAAGTTGCGGTTCTAAGTCTGTCACCTGAACTGGAGAAAACTCCAAACATATCCAGCAGGAGGTGGACTTGTCGTGGTGAGAGCAGCATGATCAGTGAATCAATCTGTCCATCAATGTCCAACTGAGAAAAGAAGAAAATTATTACTAAAAAGAAATACAATTAGTTCTAAACTAATTCTAATAAGTTATATTTTTTACGGAAAAACGTAAATGTAAATAGGCTGTGTAGACCAGAATTTAGTGTACAACACTGGTTAGTACATCCACTGGTTATGGATACCCAGTTTGGGATTGTATCTCTTTTAGCCCTTCATGAGCTGTCAGATTCTAAAAACACGACTGCTGTCAGCAGGATATTTTAGATAGAATTAAATGAATATACAAAACTCAGTCTTTAGTCATCCTCTTGGAATTGAACATCTCAAAGAGCAAACACATCTACAAATAAGATTTGAATAAGATTTGAATGAGCTTTGAATTTAATAATAACAATTAATATACAACATATAATCTTTTTAGTGTAATTCTGGGCTTTATCTGGGTCTGAGAAACTGATACCATGCCGGTTTCCCAGACCTGAATTAAGCCTAGAGAGCAGCACTAGAATTAGCCCTCATTTGGAAAAACGATTCTACAAGCATTTATGGATTGGCAGGAACAACAAATAGATAATGACAGAACGCTTAATGCCTTTATGGCTCCACACCTTGGCTCCAGGCATGGCTTCATTCTGCTTCAGCACCAGGGACAGCTCCAGTCTGCCACTGAGGCAGCCCACTTGCACGGGTTCAAACGGTGTGCTGGCACACACCGGCTCTGTGAACTGAGGGTGAGGCTCACAAATAATTTTGGGATTCCAGCTTGGAGACAGTTTAGGCTCAGTCTCCTGTAAAGACAACAATGTGGACAGACATATGAAACAAGGAACATGGCTCAAAATGTATCCAGATAATTTAATTTAAAAAAATGCAAGCCTGAGCAGTAGAAGGATGTTCATCATTAGTCATCATTTTAGTTTTACCAAAACAACAGAGAAATGCTGCTTTGTGAACTACTTCTCTGATTTACCAATATCCGCTTTGACTAGGCCCTCTACAAACAATGCATGTAAAAGACGCATTGCAACTGTATGTAAGTAACTAGCTACTAGCTTCACATTAATAAGAACACAAAATGAAACTCACTGATTGAGTGGGGGAAGATTTGAGGCTGGCACGCATAGTCTCTGAAAACTCATCCCAGAAAACAGTGACGCCTTCCAGAGTCAGGTTCTTATGTGCAAATGTGGTGGGCTGATGGACATTCACGCTGGAGCCCTCTTCAGCAGCCTCGTCACAGTAAACCATCCTGTGTTCATGGAGGCACAGGAGCAGCTTTCAGAGCCTTTCTAAGAACTCTAATGTAACACTAATGCAACTATGTCATAGGCTAATAATCTACTTCTAGAGGATATTCACACACATATGCGGCAAAAAAAAAAAAGTCATTGGTTCAACATGGCTGCAGGCTATTGTTGCGATCAACCTTGAGAACACCCAGTTACACTGGTTTAATCAGTTGCTCTCAGCCTTTAAAGAGTTGATTAGCTGTACAAGATGTGTTCAAAATAAAATCTAAATAAAAAAAGGCAGCAGCCCTGTGAAATTGATCGGTGACTGACCCTATAAATAATGTGGTAAACATCTTAAATTGAAAAGGTCTTGTTAAACATCACTTTTTAAAAAAATAATCCCATTTTTCTGTAGAAAGTAGGAAAAAAGAGCAGGAAAAACCTTATAACAATACCATACACAAAACCCTCTACATTTGAATATTCTACAGATATTATACAAAAAAAACATTTTGTACCATTAAAAACTTACCTATTGATTCGAATTTCAAGAGCAAAACCTGTTTTGGAATTTTCTGGAACATGTTCAATTCTGAGGACTGTATCCAAGAAAGTGACCTTGACTCTTCTCAAAACTAAAGAATAGAAAGTTGAGACAGTGACTCACTCAACAGCAGGTAACTAAAATTGCTCACCGGTCATCTTATTAATTATTTACACAGACTTAAGCTCAAACAACCCAGTTTACCACTAGATCTTCACTACAGACAAACTGCCTTTTGTTTAGAGCCGAAGAGTATATAAAACCAAGAGCCTCTATATACTGTGTGGTAACACTTTTCATATCTTACTACTACATAACTTACTACAGCTACGAAGGTGGATAATGATGGAAAAAGCATGGTCAACACCAATGAGTTTTAATGAGAATTCAGAATGGCATCATCTATGGCTGGGACTCATCTGTGATGTATCTGGAGCAGAATTGAGTACCTGTCTCTATCGTCTCAGCAAACTTCTCTAGACCCTCCAGAGGCTGGAAGCTCTCTCCCAAATCATCAGTAAGTCTCTGACTCAGACACTCCTTTGCCAGCTGCATACTGCTTGTCATGAAGCTAGACCAGCACATAGGCTCCATGCCAGAGGCTGAACAGACAGAAAAAGAACAAAGTTTCTATGCTAAACTGATGCACGTTACAAAGCTGATACAGGAAGAAAACAATTACATATATGTCTTACCCACACGAGGCCTTGGCCTGAACACCATCTCCAAGCCTTTCACTTCCAGGGCACAATTGTCCTGAAGTAATGAGGCCCATGGGACAGTAAGGGAGATAGCCTGGATGAAGCCCTGACTCACTTCAAAAGGAGCATCTACCGACTCCAGGATCTCGTTCAGCGACTGCAGAAATAAAAGAAAAGGAGATCAGTCACATATTGACATAATATGTGTGGCATTTTCCCCACAGTAAAAGCTGAATTTGACTGGGTTTATTTTCTCTATTATTAGTCATTGTTTTCTTTTCTTTCTCTTTTCTCTTTTTGACTTTTTACTAAATGTAATCAAATTGAATTGTGTCCAGTCAGGCTCTTTTTCTTTACGCTGTAATTAGATTAAAATTTCACTGGAAAACACATACTACAATAAGAAGAAGGAAAAGAAGAAGAGAGGGGCAGAAAGTAATAATAATAAAAATATAATAATAATAAAAGATTCTTACCATTATGCTTACTAGTGATGCTGCTGTTATTATCCTACCAGCTATTACCATAAAAGGTTTCTAGGTACTTACCCATTTGTCCAGTGGCACTTGTGCAAGTGAACCTGTGCCTTGGTAGAGGTCCAGACTAAGCTGATCCAAACTTAGTTTTTCTTGCAGGAAATTGCCCAGATAGCGATGCAGCAGGTACCTGCAGGCTCGCTTCTTAATAGACTCTGAAAAAGGCCACGGCATTCTGTCTACTTTTTGAACTCAGTTTTTGGACAACCAAATAAGAATTTAAGGGAGGAGTGTACTTCCATGGAGGAGACACACAGACATTCCGCTTGACATCAAGGGTCCTGTTGGCCTGATCATTCTGAAGATTAGGAGAGGTCCAACAGCTTTAGAAGTGGAACAATGCAGTTGTGGGTAAAGCAGTGTGCCAGGCGTAATTCAGCAAGAGGCAAAAAACCTGTAAAGAAATTAAATCCAGAGGGATGTATGGGTGGAAGGGTGGATGGATAGACAGACAGACATGGATGGATAGAGAGTGGCAGAAGTGCCACATAAAAGATCAGATGTACGGTCTCCTCTCAATGCACTGGAATGGTAAGACTATACAGTGCTATACACTGAAGACATTTGGCTTTAGGAAGAAAAGACAAGGTGACAAATCAGAATCTCATCTTGTATTTTTTCACATTTACATCTAGATGTGTTAAAACCCAATAGCAATGAGACAGACAGGTGGAGATGTACACCAATGACAAGTCCATGTTTTGATTTATTATATCTTAAGAAATATTTTTTTTTTCCCTAAGGTCAAATCTGAATCTGAATACACTCCCTGGCTAATAAAAGGCAGTGTTATAATTACAGTACTGGAAAAAAAATGGAACCTTTTGTGGCAGACCTACCCATTTAAGTAAGCAAAAGTATAGGAAGGCATTTGTTTTTTTGTTTTTTTTTAAGTAAAGTAAATGAATATTTACTATTTGGTTGCATATCATTTGCTTACAATAACTGCATCAAAGTGGCAACTTGCTAACATCACCTAAATGTCTTTTTTTGTGATTTTTCTAGGATTTTTTTTTAGTTTCTTTAAATTGTGGGAACCCCCCCCTCTCCTGTTTTAGAAGGTGAAACTCGTGTTCCATAGGGTTGTCATGTGGGAATTGTCATGAGTTACGTCATTGAAGATGAGTAAACCTGTTCCAAATGCAGCCATGCAAGCCCAAGTCATGACACTGCCTCCACCATGCTTGACAGATGAGCCTGTATGTTTATATATTGTGAGCAGATCCTTTCAACCTTGATATTTTGAACTTTCCATCCCTTTGGTACAGATCAACCTCGGTCTCATCAGTCCAGAAGTTGTGTGGCTCATCTCTGTATTTTTTCCAAATTCCAATCGGACCTTCTGATTCTTACTGCTGATGAGTGATTTGGATTGTGTGGTGTAATCTCTATATTTCTACACTGCATTTTCTAAAGTCCTTTTTACAAAAATGGATTATAATACCTTCACCCCTGCTGTTAGTCGGCTGTTACGGAGGTCAATGACCTTATCCATGTCAAATGCTTGTGCAATAGCTGTGATCAGTTTTTCCTTGTTTTCTCAGCTTGAAATGATTTAATTTCTTCCAAAAACAAAACTTAGTTAGTTTTAATGTTTATCATTTTTTAAACATATGTAGTCTCCACAGGTGAAAACCAGTGGTCAAACCAATATCAGGCAATCAAATCAATCCCTCCAGGGAATACTTGGCCAATAAGAAACACCTGTCCAATTACTTACTGAAAAAATATGTTCCAACATTTCTGCTTACTTTAGAAATGGGTGGCTTTACAAAAGGTCCCATGTTGTGTATATATGTAAACATAACAGAAAATAACAGCTATGATTCTGATCTATCATTTATCAAGCAGTATTTTAAGAAAAGACTTTTTCCCCAACTGCTCTGGCCAGTGACATGTGCTTTCCAGTGTGTTGTCAACTGAACTGCAACAAGACCACAGAAACAAAAACTGAGGATTATGCCATCTAACTGCATGTTAGATTGGGGTGTAGGACTCACACACTACCCTCAGCTCAGGAAGGATCTGTTCAGGTCTGTTAGGAGCAGTGTAAACACTAACATGTGCAGGGCAGGGGGGTCCTTCAGGACCAGGAGTGGGAAACAGTAGGATAGATGGACAGTAACACAACAACTCATGATTTCCTTTAAGTTGAAGTTAAAGATAACAAAGCACATGTTTACAGTGGGTGACAACTCAGGCTTCTCGCAGAAACTGCAGTGATACAAACCTATGATACTAAAATCTGAGCATGTGTTAGCTAGCATAGCTGCTAGTAGACAATCCAACCAGCAACATTAGCGTTAGCCCTCAAAAAAATACAGACGCAGCTCTCTGACAGACAGCCTGCCAAGACTGACCGGGGTTTGCGTAATTGTAACAAGACAGACAGCTGTCCTGCTAGTCTGCTAAGCTAAGCCTTTAATTAAGCACGTAAAACACACCTGCTTTTAATCACAGGAAAGCGCGCCTGCACATAAACACCGCGCCTGCACTCTCCACATAAGCGGCGGCGCGACCTTTCACTGCAGCCCTTTTAGTTAGCCGGCTAGCTAGCTTTAGCTTCCTAGCTAGCGAGCAAGCTACAAAATAAAATCCTTCAGGGGACGCTCAGCTGAAGTTATTGTGCTCGACATGATTAGGCAGGAGCCTGGGATAATCCGACGAAGCAGTAAAGAAATAGCTACTTCAAGAAGAGGGCCGAAAGGCTCGTCAGTCAGACACCACAGCAGCATCACTCACCTTCCTTTAGGATGTAGCTGGAGGTGTTTACAAACAGTTTCATGACTGCGCACTCTTCAGCTGAGCTGCCCTGCTGCTCTCTCTCTCTCTCTCACACACACACACACTCACACACTCAGGAAGTGTTCAGAATAATCAAATCTGCGCTGTCGAGGCGCTGACTGCAGAAAAACAGAGCATAATGCTTAAAATTTTAGCCTGAAAGAAACCCAGGCCTCATTGTCTATAGGCGAGCGGTATGGGGATAGTGTTAGCCTTGGTGGGTAGATGAATGTTTTCTTCTTCATGAGGGTGGGAGGGTGTGCCTTGGTTTGTGTGGCATTCCTGATGGCATCCTGCCTAACCCTGATGATTCAGGGAAATCTCACACCATGTTTATGCAACAAGCTGTGTACTCAACTCCAATTCTCTCCATATCAGGAGGAAAAAACTATATATGGACTATCATTATAAACTTATAAAATATATATATACATTTACATTTAGGGCATTTGGCAGACGCTCTTATGCAGAGTGACTTACAGAAGAGATTTGCTATTTACTCAAGAATAACCTCAGCTAGTTTGATTTGGCAAAAAAAAAAAAAAAAAAAAAATCAAAGATCCCTCTAATCTTAGACACTACTAAACACAAGTCAATATGGAGAGCATAGTACTCTACTATTCGCCCAAGTACTGGGGGTATGGATTTGTTATGGCTGTATCAGTGTAGAGCCTAATGATGGTGTGTTTTTTTTTTCACATAAGACATGGCCATGTGATAATGTACTGCGCCCACAAAGTAATATGAATTCAATCAGAATCCTTTGAATATAAGCTGTAATGGTTGTTTGAAGAATGTACATTTCGAATTCATATGTGAACAAATATGTTTTTGAGTGTAAAAAAATAAAAGTCATGTCAGCTTAGTTACCGTCAATTGTTGTGACATGCCCACAAAACTGACCTTGGCTTATGATTGTCAAATCACAAAATGTTTCAATGAGTTTTTATAGCAATTAAAGCCCTTTTATGTAGCTACCTCACTTCACATTAGCATGGTGTGTGTAATACTGTATAATTGAACCCTTTCTCTCCTTTAACAATATGTTTGTGTAACACTGCTCATACATGTTGCTATATTCGTATTTCACTCTGACTTCATAATTGTAAAAAAAATATATTTTAATAAATTGACTGATACAGTACAAAAAAAAAAACTTTTCAAAAAACACATTTAGTATTACTTTATTTACCATACAGAAACTCTGATTAATACAGGGGTACAAACGACACACATCAGTTGTCTATAAACAAAGTTATAAAATGGCCATAAAAATATCTATGCATAACTTGATACAGTGAGCTTTCCACGCATCACACTACACACACGTGCGCGCGCTCACAGAGGACGTTCAGCAGAAGGAGGTTTGGTATACATGAACACACCCATGTTTGCCGGCATGAGCCGGAAGTGTACCGCTGAGCTACCCCCGGAGGAGGTTAGTAGCTGTCCAGCTAACCAAAGTAATAACAAATGCTTAGCAAACATTTTAAACCGAGACACGGCGTGTGAGCTCTGATACCGCGTGTTTTTGATCCGGCGTTTTTTCCTCTTTAACGCGGTTACCGTCGCTGCCATTAGCAACCGTTAGCTAGCGTAGCGTTCTGGAACGCTGGTACGTTCCATGACGCACCTAGCTAGCTAGCTAGCATCAGGGCTAACGAGCGCATATGAAAAACAGCCAGCAGCTCTTTGGCGCGTAATACATTAAGTTCACGTTAGCGTCGTTTTTGTTGGTCGTCATGAGCATACCTCGTATTTGGGCCACTGTTAAAGTGAAAGTGTTCTAAAAGCGCTATATTTGCATTCGCTTGGGCTCGTTTCCGTCAGCTTGCCGACGTAAGCCGAATAGTAAACTTGATTACGTCAGTTTTGTGTCGACGCTGCGCCTCTGCTTCCACCCACCTGATCACATAAACACTCAAATCATCTAACTGCTCAGCGTTATACTGTGTGTGTAGGGGATGGAGGTGGACTGCCAGCCAGAGGAACTGTCGAGGTCCTCGTACGAAGAGCGCTGCGCTGATCTCGGAGGCGTCAAAGACATGAGGCTGGAGGCTGAAGCCGTGGTCAACGACGTGCTCTTCGCTGTGACGGACATGCAGGTGTCTCAGACTCTCTCCAGCGGCTTGGACGTGGCGTATATAAACGTGGAAACGAGAGAAGGAAACCGCTACTGCCTTGAGCTCACTGAGGCGGGGCTAAGGGTGAGTGGGGATGGATGACCGTGTACTTGTACTTCTACTTGAACAAAAGTATTGGCACACCTGCTCGTTCGATCGTTCTTCCAAAATCAAGGGTATTAAAAACAGAGTTCATCCTACTTTTGCGTTAGTGAGGTGTATGAAAGGTGTATGATTACTAGTATTGGATGGAGCAGCATTATTCCAGAGAGCACAGTTCCACTGCTCCACAGCTCAACGCAGGGTGGCTTTATACCCCTGTAGCCCACGCATGGCCTTAGGCATGGTGCCAATATGTGCCAATATGTTGATGTTTATCTGCTCCAGAGGAGCCTATTCTATTGCCAGTACTCCTCTGTAGGACCTAGACAAGCTGTGTGTGTGTGTGTGTGTGTGCATTTGCACGTTTGTGTCAGCAATAAATGCAACTTAAGTTAATGACTGTACTGTATGATTTTGCTTGACTGATGTGTTGGACCACCTCTTCCCCCCCCCCCCCCCCCCCCCCCCCCCTCAGGTAGTGGGCTACTCCTTTGATCAGGTTGATGAGGGTCTGAGCACCCAGTATCATGAGACTGTTTACTCTCTCCTGGACTCCCTCAGCCCTGGCTACAGAGAAGCGTTTGGAAATGCTCTGCTACAGCGACTGGAGAGGCTCAAACAAAACGGACAGTGAAGAAGTCGGCACCAAACCAGGAGTTTGGTTATTTCAAAGTACCTTTGCTAGCTAATGGTTACATGCTGCAGTTCAGTGCAACAGTCAGCTTAAAGCGTCAATAGTGTCCTTTCCTGTCAGTGAGACCTTATTGCCTGATTTTACTTCTGCGTTTTAACAACACATCTTGGTCATATAGTAGTTACCTATACAGTTACTTGGTGATGTTTTTATTGTTTTAGTGCTGTAAAAGTTCAAGGTTAGGGTCTAGATCAGGACTTTTGAAATAGCACCCTGACCTGCAGTTATTTGAAGTGTTAAAAAGGGAACAGGACTGAACATACTGTTGCACATGGACGCTTAGGAGTAAATCAGTATTTGCTAATCACTTGGTCAGCTGATATTGTGTCTACTAAACAACTGGGCCTGAATATGATACTGCTGGAAGTTTAACTATGACTCAGCTGGACCTAAGAAAAGCAGAGTAATTTTACTAACAGACTTGGTTTCTTGGATCTTTTTACTGTGATGATTTGGAATTATCAGTTTGACCTGTCTGCAACATGGCGACTGTCTGGAAACCTCTTTGGAATAGACTTTTAATTTGAAAAATAAGATTCAGCTTGTTTGTTTTCTCCTCTCAGGATAGTTGGAGTTGCACTTCATACCACAAAAAATGCATGTTTGTTAAATTGATTTGCTTTTGCTATGTCTCAGTTTTACCCTTTTAAACAAGGTATTGCGAAAAAATCCCAACTATTTATCTGGATGTAAAGCAGGCGATGTTTGGTATGCTTGTTTGAATTTTACTGGGTGTGACAATACAATGACATCTGTTTTACTGCTTTATCATTTGTTTGCATTTTATTTTGGTACATTTTCATTGCATCAGCCATTCTAAAATCAGTTTCCCTTTGTTAAATTGGCTTTTAAAATGTGTGTGTATATATATTTTCTTTTAGGAGCACAGGCTTTCACTCATGCTAAATCATGTGCTCTGTGTATTGCACAAACTCACACTTAAGGAAAGACAGTAGCCATTAACTGTTATGTTTGGAAGGGCTACTGCAATGTATACAAGGTTACATTCCGTTATTTTTTGTTAATGGTTTGATGAGAGAAACATTTGATAAAAGGGCATAAACATGAAAGGATTTTCCTCATGTTTTTATGAGCTTGTTGAAATTCAACCTGCATTTGTAACAGTTTTGTACCACGTATAGCGTTTGAGGCAGATGATAATGTTCTGCTTTGTCTGCATAAGGCCAGTCAACTGAATTGCGCTCAGCATCTCTGCAAATCCTCATGAAACCAAATAAACTCATCTGGAACATGTCTCTATTTTAAGGAGTTTGTTCAGGAAGCCTGGATGAGTGGGTGTCCGAGAGATGACTGGACTGACAAGTTATGCTGTCTCTTGAATGGTTGCTTACTAATGTTTCCATTTTAATAAAAGCACACAACGAATAGTTTCCGCTGTTGCCTGTTGAATCCATTTTCATGGCCAAGGAACAGATCCTAAGTACTGCACAAAGTTGTATATATATATCTATATATAGACGTACAACCTCTTCTCCACGGTTGCTGACCCCTATCACATTTACAAAAAGATTTGTAAATTAGTTACACCCAATGACTATTGGTTTGTCTCATCAGTTAAATCCAAAATCCTTTAGCAGTATTTGTTTATGAGCCACCATCACAGTCCCATTAACTAGGTCTTGTTCTGAGCACAGGTCTATGAAATTACATTACACAGTCTTATTTTCTACTGCAGTATTTTTAGTGGAGCTCACTGAACCATTGTCAGGAGAATAAAACATCTGCCCTTGATCCCAGCCATCATCCTACACCACCCAAAATAAATGTCCATGGCCAAAAGTGGAAGGTCAAATTTATGAGTTAAATTAGCAAGTTACTCTAAAGGTTTGAGCACAGCCTGGACTTTTACCCTTACGAAAGCACAACAAATATTTAGACAGACCCGCAGAGCTGACTCCATTATGATTACTTAAAAGTTCTTTATTTTAGACAGATAAGCAATAAATCAGGTGCCATGTTTAAAATGCAAACCTTTACCATTTTAAGAAAATTAAACATTAAATCAGTGTACATAAAAAAAAAAAGTTAGAAAAATGATTACCACTGTCTAGCCACACAGCAGCCAAGGAAAAGTGGTTATAATCAACACTGAACACTCAACACGACTCCAAGTTACAGTATCACACAGATGATCAGATACCTTTTAAAAACAAGACTAAACATGACAAATGACATTTAAAGAAATTTCCCAATTTAAAATGACAGTATTCATTAATAATTAGAAAATAAATCATCAAAATGGTGAGTTACTAAATCAAATTTCTAAAAAGGCGAGTTCATAGAAAAATGTAAGACTTATTAGTAACGACGTCCCTTTAAAAGCGACTCTTGGCATCCGCATCGACTCTTAGCTCACAATCTGAACAGGAAACTTGATGCAAAACAAATCTTTGCTGGAGTCATCCCTCAGTTCCCACTCCACCACCAGTCTTAGCTGGTAAAAAAAAAAAAAAAAAACAATTTACAAATAAATAAACCAACATCACACACTGAAGTTACTGCACAATCATGTGATTATGGAGGGGTTCAGAGTAAAGGGTTGTGACATGGTTGAGCAATTACTTGAGAACCACTTCTGGTTTCATAAAGAAACATGTTTGTAATGAGATTTATAAAGTGATTTAAACCTTTAAAACACCTCTCTCTAAACATTTGAAGCTACTTTTATTTTTAAGTAGTGTTACTAAAATGACTTACCGAGGGGTACTCAGTCTTGACCGGAAGCTCATTGACATAACTGTAGTTTTTCTGCTTCTGAATCGGGCACTGGATTCCACACTTGCAGCCGTCCTCAATAGGGATGGGGAAGGGGACGGGGACACCAGCGATAACTCCATGAACTACGGCTTTGCTGGTCTGACTCTCAACCCCTGATCAAAACATGACATCACGGAGTTTCAAGCAGCTCTAGTCTCTTCATAAAGTCCACAAACACATTTCAGTATTGTATGTACACATCACTAGTGAAACTGAAACACTTGAGCTCAGTGTACATCACACCTTCATCATTTTTGGGAGGAAAGAATACATACATACATAAATAAATAAATGAAAATAGTAATTACCACTGCTGAATGTCACATTCACAGTATAGCTCTGTCCCTTGTGAAGCTCGCATGGCTGTTTCGGGCAGGGATGAATGTCAACCTGGGACACTTTTCCAACAACGGAACCTGTTGGAAGAGGGGAAATTCAGAAATGCATGAACAGTGACTCAAGGTCACAGTCCTATTACAGATGCGTGCACATGAGTGTGTGAGAAGTGAAATACAATAGTTTGAGATACATACACAGTTTCCTTGTTTGCATCCTGAAATTATACAATTTACCAATTTGCAATTAAGCACATTAAAACAAGTTTTTATATATAATTTATATATTTAATATATTTTTACAATTTGTACAGTCTTGCACTTCCACTTGCCTACTTTAGCACTGTAGATGTAAGGGGGGAAAAAAATTAACAAGTTAATGATCTGTGTTTCGGAGGAAACTGTGAAACTATTTTTCTTAATGAAGTAGTCCTTTGAGACAAAAGGAGAACTGTGGCCTGTAGTCTAGACACAGTGGACGTGTTAGTGTGGATAAGTAGGTTATGCTTTTAGAGCCATACTTTCCTACAAGAGAAAAAAAATAAATAAATAAATAAATAAAAAAAATTAAATCCAGGCAGACTGGACTGCTGGTTTCCACCCACAGATGAAGCCAAATCCACCAAAACTTTCGTTGTTAGCCTGAAAAACGCCCATGTGCTGTAGCACACTGCATAAACACTGGATATGAGGAAGTAAAGAAAGAGGATTCGCTCACCACAGTCAACAAACTTCACCTGCTCGGCACGAGTGACCGCGAGCAGAGAAACCAAGACGGCGCAGATCAGGCGGAAGTCCATCGCTCAGGTGAGTTCTCAATACCTGCGAAGATGAGCAACAAATGAATCAGACAGGAGAGGATTCGGATTTAGGGAATGGCCTCACAAATGATCTCATAGCGAGACGCACAGCCTCAGTCATTAAATCACATGACCCCTCATTCCAAAATGCAAACCGCAGCAGCAGCTCTGAGTGAGTTTGAGTTTACTCAAACACGAACATCAAGTACTTCCACTTTACCCAAACACCGAAATACACAGTACAATAACAGCACCTGGCTAAAGTGAAGCACCCCTGCTTTGTTTATGCCCCATTAATCTTACTTTAAATGTTAAAACAGCTTAAAAACAACAAGCATGAACACACACCACGCCGTCCGCTCCTGCCCAGTTGCTCGCTGCTCGTTTCCTAATCACAAGACCGAGCCCCGTCTTCCACTTTTGATGACCAGCGCAGTCTCATGACGCATTCAAGATTCAGACGGCTGTTCTAGCCAATAGCAGAGCACTCGGTCGATGTCTGTGGCCAATTGGATTACTCTCATCTCATCAACGTACCGTTGACGCCCACAGCGTTGCCAGATTTTCGTGAATCCGTCATCAGGGAGGAATTAATATACGGTGTATTTAAACGCATAAACCGAAGCTGCGACTGCCAGTTTGGCAGTTATTGATATGTAATTAATATATTTATACGGAATATATGTAATATTTCGTCTTTTGATTCATACTTCAAGCTTCCGAGTCATTGGGAGGGATTTGGGACGCCTAGTTAAAACAACGAAACCTGGCAACCCGTCTCCAGTTTGTTGTGGAAGATGTCAGTCGTTAGAGGAGTAATGATAAGCGCGACGAAAACTAAAGCATGGACAGTTATAAAGTACGTATTTACCTGAATGTCAGTCTATATGTCGTGGTATGAGCGATATGTAGAACAGACAGATGTGTTTTATAAAGCTTTTCTTTGTGATTTATTTAAATGTCAGTGCTACGTATCTGTGTTTTTAGCAGCGTTAGCGAACTAGCTAGCTAGCTTAGCTGTAAGCTAGCTGGCTAACCTTACCAGAGTCAAGGGCAAAACCGCAGCGATGGTAAAAGCTAACGCAGCTCATTGAGATAAGAACTTTTACACAGCTTTGATGGATAATTACTAAATTCACTAACTTTAATTTTTGCTAAATACGTAGCAGTGCAGTGAGAAGTAAGGATCGGCGATACCATTCGGTCTGTTAAGTAACCAACACCACAGCGATAACCCGATACCAAAACAGACAGCTAGCTAACCTACCTTTAAAACAGAATTACTCACAAGAGTATAATGTATATTTGTTATTTCTACTGTAAAAACTGTTTACTTGGACAGAAAAGTCACATTTATGTAAAAAAAAATACTTTTAAATTAATAACGTTATTGAATAATCTGAGTTTAAACTGTGCTGCTGTTAGAATGTTTATTTTGTCTCACGTGCTGATGTGTAATGAGCAGAGGGTGTAGGCGAGAGAATCAATCAATCAATCAGTCGGTCAGTCAATCAATCAATCAGTCAATCAGTCAATCAATCCAGCTATCTCAGCCTTTATTTTTTCCCGGAAAATATTTTTGCACTGCAGCCAAGCCTTTACAATGTATTTGAATTGAAAGAAAATGAAAAGCAACATGTAATCAACATAAGTAACAAAAGCACAGCTAGAAGTAGTTTGTCTTACACATTTATATTATATGTTATATATAATATATAATTTATATAATTTACGAACATGCTTAGTATCTCGTTCCATGTTGTTTGTCAGAAATAAACAGGATTTAAGGTATTGATTGATAATTCAGTATCAGTCATCCCACATGTTGAAAAAATGAAGTAAAGGACATAGGACATGAATACAAGCATATTTTTTGTGTGTGAACAGAAAATGTTTACTGCTATATTACTTATATACTTATAGAGCCATATAAAACATAGTTTGCCCTTTGTTACGCTGTGCAGCGTAAGTAAGAATATGTCACAACCAGTTCACTAACAGCTTCCTGTTCTCTTTAAAAGTGCATCCTCTGCAATGGTGCTCTCTGCATCCCGGCCTGTGAGGGTAGTGCGGCCGTCTCAGATCCCCCCTCTTATCTCCACAATGCGGTACAGCCATAGCCCAGCTCAGGAGCAACAGTCAGCCAATCCACTAGAAGATAAAGTTAATCTCACAGAGTCTTGTGTCAAGGTGGGTGAATTTCCCCAACTGTGTGTGATTATTTTGTTACTCATATAAGTCTAAAAAAAAAAATTACCTGCTTTTCAAATATGATTTCTGTTCAGAGGCTCACGGAGATCATGAATAAGGGCGAGTATCTGAGGATACAGGTGGAAGGGGGAGGGTGCTCTGGCTTCCAGTATAAATTCTCTGTGGACACTGTCAAAAATGATGATGACAGGTAATGCAAACCACACACTTATTCTCTGAAAGGTTTTTTTAGATCGTAAGCATTTAGTAAGATAATTCACGGGACAAATACAGTTCAGTTCTTTTTTTTATTTATTTAGTTTTATTTCACCATCTAGGTAACATGTAAGCTAACTTTAAGACAAACAGGACATAAATCAAAGGTGATACAACATACACCAACCGGCCACTTCATTAAATTAGAGGTAGGCAATATGACGATATTTTATCATATGGTGATAAATTTTGTTATTGTGATGCAGAAAATGTTTACTGCTATATTACTTGGAGCCATATAAAACATTGTTTGCCCTTTCTGATCCACTCGTACCAGCGCAACACACACCAACACACCACCAGCATGTCAGTGATACTGCAGTGCTGAGAATGACCCACCACACAAATAACACCTGCTCTGTGGTGGTCCGGTGGAATCTATTGAGGAACATTAGTGAAAGCAGGCTAAAAATGTATGCAGAGACACAAATGGACTGCAGTCTGTAATTACAGAACTACAGTGTGCCCCATGTGGTACAATGAGTGTAGAAACAAGGAGTGGTTTTAATGAAGTGGCCATTTCTGTAGTAATGCTAAAGATGCCTTCTAATGTTTCATTAACGAAACTGCCATGTGTTGATTTTTTTTTTTTGTCTGTGAACAGGGTTTTTGAACAGAATGGCGTTGGGGTGATAGTAGACCAGGAAAGCCTGGATTTTGTGAAAGGAGCCACGCTCGACTTTAGCCAGGAGCTCATTCGCTCTTCCTTCCAGGTCCTCAAGAACCCCCAGGCAGACCATGGCTGCTCCTGTGGCAGCTCTTTTTCTGTCAAACTCTGAGAGCTATAGCTTCATCAGTGCTCCCATTCTAAATGCATTTAACAGTGGTTCTAAATCTCTGTCCCAGAGCATGTATGCAGCCCACATTTTTGTGTTGGGAGATAGCCGCTGATTGAGGAACCGAGTTGCATTGGGTCTCTGGGACCAGGGCTGAGAACCACTAATTTAAAATGTCTTTGCACTTTGTATTCTAAACTAGAGACAAATGAGTGCTTATTTAAAATCCAGTCACAGCTTCATTATTGTCAGTTGTTGCTTCATGTTCAAGTGCTCGCTATTCAGTATGCCGTATGATGGTGACATGTTCAACATTGGAAGAGATAGTGACATTTACAACCTGTATTGTAAATTTGTAAATAGGATATGTTTAATAATAAAATGGTGTTAGAATGGATGTCCTTCATCTCGGTGTTTCTCCTTACACCACACAATTCCTTCTCTTTCCTTTGACATAGCATTAACGTCAGTTGATTTGATAATTACATTGTAAAAGGCATGACCGCCATTGCTTTATTAAGGTAGATTTATTTGTGATCCAGTGGTTCTCTTAAAAGGAGGCTACTGTATTAATGGTATAAACCAGAGTGTAGGCTGTTTGCAGCAAGTACATCAGACCCATCAGGTACCATAAATGATGTAACCATGATTTTCCTAGGCTGCTTGTGAAAAAAGTAGTGATGAGTGTGATGAGTAGTCCTCTCTCACCTCATGCACAGAAGTTTAAGGTGGCAATGACTGAGCTATGGAATCACTACTGCTGGAATGATGACTTGTAGCTTGTAGATACTGTGATGAGCAGTTTAAGGATCAACCAATCACTATTTTAGCTGCTAAGAGTCCTTTCAAGCTCACTTCTGTCTGACCTCTACAATCATGAGTGAAAGATCAGTAAATACCAAAGGAATGTGCAGCGTCATCTTTAAAGACCAGCATTTGCAGAGCTTTGATTTACTGGGACAGTCCTGAGATTAAAACAGGGAGTGATTTGTTTTGGCTATTGTTTGGACTGTGTTTGGCTGTTTGGCCATTGTTTGAGGTTTGATGGACTATTGTTTTGTGAAAGCTCATCATAAGCCTAATGGCATTTAGAAGTTGGTATCTGCTTGCTTTCTTCTGAGCTAATCAAAGCTGCAGCAGAGAGCTTAACATATCTGTGCTTAGTTTACTTCATTATTAAGATAAGAGCTTCTGATTACGTTTATCACAATGTCAACACAACGCTTTTTATTTATTCAGCATCAGCATTTAACTAATTTGATTCCTAAGAGTGATCTACCTTTCTCTTAAATGAATGGTTTGGTGAGAAATCAAATTGATACAACTTACTTTAAACCCTGGATGCAGTCAATAAGACATAAATAAAGACATGTTTGATGCCCACATTTTACAAAGTATGAGACATAACATTGCTAAGAAACACTAGCAGCAAACAGACCTCAGGTTGAGGCACTTTAGGCACAAAGTTTTTTTTTTTTTTTACAGTTCACAGTAAGTCATAAACTAAAAGTTATACCTAAAATAGAAGATGTGGTTTGTGAACAAGTTGAGAGGTGTGTAGGCATGTAGCAATTTAGATGACTATTGACTTCTAGGAAGCCGCATAAACGCAGCACTAAAGAAGCAAAATACAGACACCAAACATTCTTAGCTGAAAGACTAAGAAAGAAGAAAAGGGTAAATAGGAAACTGAAGAATTAGAATTCCTAATACAAAGTATCTGTTGTTAATAAACTGTAAAAGCTGGCGCACCCAAAAAAATCCAAACTGTTAGTGGATCTGCAAAAATCAACCAACCAACCAAAAAAAAGCTGATCAATAAATAAAGTGGGGAAATACCTAAACGATGTGCCACAGCAGACTTTTTCTTTTATTATTTTTAAATAAAATCTCTAAATTTCCCATCCCCCAATTTAGTTACTGCTACTGTCAATTAACAGTAGCTCACCCTAGCACTAGCAATGCTCCTGACACAAGAAGGTTAAGGACTTAACACATGTCTTCTCTGATAGCCTCTTTTCAAACTGGGTCAGCCGTTATGCTCAGAGGAAAGCGCTGGGTCCCCAGCTAACAAACGTCTGTTCCCGCCAACATCGATTTAAGAGTAATGAGGGAAGAGAGCACGGGCAATTGTGGTGCCTCAGACCGGCCGCTGACAGCAAAGGAGCATGGGACTCCAACTTGTGACCACCGGGCCAGAGTGGAATTATAAAGACATAAAGCAAGGGTTCATTTATACACATATTTTTTTTTTAATCAAAGTTGGCCTTTAAGAAAACATTTCACAAAAATATACAAAAGAATGTCTTTACATTTGTATTTACATTGATATCAGAAAATCAAAATATGTACTGAACACATCTCACTGTTAATTAGTATGACAACAAATGAAATAGAAAACATTTTGCATGTTATATCCATCTTTTTCTTCTGTATTCCTCTTAGGCTGGAACATTCCAGTTAAATAACATTAGATCTGTTAGTGGAAGAAACACAATTCTTTCTTTCTTTAAGTATGATATGACTTAAAAAAAAAGGCTTCAGCAGCACAATAAATAGTGATTTAACTGATGCAACAGAGCATCACAACGCATCCTTTTCCTCCCCTTGGTTATTTTTTAAGGGACTGAATAAGAAGTTCTTTTCTTTTAAGATTTTGTTCTCAGACACGTAATACACAGCATACACTTCTTACCTACGCACACACACTCGCACACAGAACTCACGGATACTGCTCAAGCTAAAGATGCTACATATGAGGTTAGGAGTTTCACCTACGTCTGCAGAGGGGGTCTGAGGTTTGATGAGTGAATACCATGTCCAGGGATGACATTAAAGACCACCGGAGAACCACAGTGAGGAGGTCAAGTATACAGTGCATAGAATGCTTTGGCATGCTGACATCCGAGAATATAACGCTCTGTGTTACATTCAGGAAAAAAGGCCACAGGAGTTCTGATCTTCAGTGAAAAGAATTGACAAACCATGGAAGAGACATATGAAAACGTGGTAAACACAAAACATAAAAAACAAGAACGTGAGCATATAAAACGGACAATTTCAAACTGAGAGGTCCAACCTACCTCCATGAAGAACACTCAGTGGGTGCTTTAAGGCCAATCTTATTTTGCTTGCTACACATTTCTTAGTCTTTTGACTGGAAGAAAGTCTTAAAACATCTCAAGGAACATTGACACGCACGTATTTTAACTTAAAAGACATTCCATCTTCAAACTTAGGTAGGGAGGAGGGGTATACAAATATTTAAAGCATCACCTTTGAGTCTGAGAGCAAAAACTCTCTCTAAACAGACCGGCGTCATTCAGAGCCAAATAAGACAGTACAGTAGGTTTCAGGTGTGGGTAATGACGGGCCTGGAGGATCATTCAGATGCATGCACCCGGTGGTGGAAAAGTCAGGATTTAAGCCTGGTTAGGAGCACCAGCCCCTTGCTCACTCTTTCTTTCGTCATGCAGCAGTGCTGTGCTGGACTCCTCACTCTGCTCATGCTGGGCTGGTGTAACAGCCCAGACACCCCTGGGCCCTGCAGTGGCACTGAGGCGAAGGCTGCTTCAGTGAGGTGCATGGACACACTTCCATACAAACAGGCTGTTTAGGGGGAAAAAAGTTCATAAATTACTTACTGTAAAACACTCTGTAAATATGTTATTACTGTGTCAAAGGACAACAGGGCGTCTCAATGACAAGCTAATGCATGCTACAGCATGCTGGTGGTTAGACAGCTGACTACAGCACTCAACCAAAACCTAAGCAAAATTAGTAGATTTATATATGGGATGGAAAAAATATACCACTACTTCTTTCTAGTTTCACCTCAACCTACAAAGAAAGGTTCAGTGCTTCTTATTTCCTCAAAGTTCACACTATCACAAGACTGACTCTCATAGCCCAATATACAGAAGTGAAACTTTTTCTGAGGAAAAGAGGAACTAAGTAAAGGTGGAGTAAAACAAGACATGTTGATAGATACAGTTACAGCAGATACAACAAAAAAAAACTCTTTACAACTCTGCACTAATAATAATAATAAATACTACTAATAAAATGTAGACAATCACAACTAATCTAACTAAAGTAAGAACATTCAAACAGTGCGTTCTCTATTATCTCTATTATTGAGCACAGCAAAGCAGACCCAAACCATTATGCTCCCTTCGTCGACTTCATGACTGAGAGGTTTTGCTGCTGGTGTGCAGTGTTTACTTTTTTTCCAAACAGTGTTGTTGAATTTGTGCTACTAAGTTCTACTTTTGGCAGAGTCATTGTGAAAACTGGAATTAACTGCACTTTTTTTGGACAGCAGTGGCTTTCTTTGTGCTGTCCTTCCACAGACACAGTTCTTAGTTCGGTGTTTCTCTAATAGTGAACACCCTTACACCTATTCTGTAGGTCTTTTGCTGTTCCCCTTTGGTTCTTTCTCACCTCTTTCGGGATTGATGGTTGTACCCCAACTCCTAGAGAGAGTAGAAGCTGTCTACAACTGTCTACAAGTGGATTTATATGAACCCAGAACCAAAAGCAATGCTTTTGTGGCCTTTTACAGCTTCATGCATCTGCTTAACATTTTCTAAGGTCTTGTTAACATAATATTCAATGTAAACGATAAGACATGAAAACGAAGACATGGACAGTACAATGTTTGAGTGTCATTATTTTAGTTAGATTGTGAAGTCTATATATGTATAATTGTGGTATAGATCAATCTGCCCTAATTTTATTAGCAATCAATGCAGTATACAGCAATCACACTGCTAAATAATTAGCATGTCTTCAAATGCATGCCTTTAAAAGATCCTACATTAGTGAACCCTTTAGTTAAAGACATTAAAGACACACCAACATTGTAAATGAAGTTTAACAAATAGCACATTGCTTAGCTCTAGTACCTTCTATCATCACCTCCAGCACTGACGACGAAGCGGTCCCCGTTGGTGAAGCGGATGTTGGTCACATGGGCCGAGTGGCCTAGAAAGCGCTTGTGTTTGGCCTGAGGAGACATGGGAGCTGTTGAAAATCATCCAGTTCACGTTTATATGCCATATGTGTAGAAGAGTGTCTGTAAAGGCTTCAGTGTGTAAAATATTCTGCTTCTCTGACTATTCGTTGCAAATGAGGCATCTGACAGAATGGAAGAGTTTAATAGGAAGATGTGAAAGAAGTGTGATAGCATTAATTCCATTAGTCAATTCCCTTTTCTATTTTTGTGGCTTGTATTTCAAAATGCACGCCTTTAAACAGCTGTAAACATCCAATCAGATGAGTTTTAGTCACTTTATTACTTATGTTTCTACATGATTATATCACAACACACTTGAAATGTTCATTCTGGTTCTCTACAGCCCATCATTACTTCCTGTGTGAATCAGGTGGCCCATGATGCCATGTCTACTACACCACATAATTACACTTTAAGGCTTGGCAATAATAGCATATTAACAGAGCACACCAAACAAGAAATGATAAGCATTTACTCTTGACTCTTGACTTCAGCCTATAAAATAGCTTCCAGTGTCTTTATATTTCTACATGTTTAACGCACACACACATTTTCCCAAACTGAATAAAAACAGAGTGTACTCACAAACTTCTCTGGACAAGGAAAGTCGAACAGCTTTACCATTCCAAAGTCATCACCCGTGACAATGTTGAGGCCAGAGTGGGAGACGCAGGCACATGTTACGTCAGCTTTGTCCGTATTGCGGGACCAGATTCCCACAACCTCGTCCCCCAGCACACTGCAGACACCCAGACATAAAGTAATGCATAGAAATTACTATTGCAGAGGAGGTCTAGAGATCTGATGCAACCATCTCAAATCCTATAATAAACGTGAACAAACTACTGAACTAAAAAAAAATAATAAGATTTTTAATAAAATTTATATTCTAAGACCAAGCTTTCTATTCGGATAAAAGAGGGGGTAGATGAGACATGATGCAATTCTGTGTCTGCTTTGTTCAGCACACTGCAAGGAGTCTGAATACTGATGAACGGCATGTGAGGTGTTTGAATATTTGTTGAAAACGTGTGTGTGGATGCAGTCACTGGCCCTTGATGCTTAACTCCTGCAGTTACCTTGTCCAGGTGGCCCAAGTGATTCTGTCAATGACTGCCTGTTCTGTGACCTGCTTTCCAGAAGGCACCTCATAAACGAGCCGTTTGTAAGCACCAGTAGACAACTACAGAAATAAATGCAGATAGATTATTATTATTATATACTACAAATATGTTTAAAGTTGGTTATAGAACTTATCTCTGGAACAATGAATTACAAGGTAGACACATCTCCATACATGTACATGACCATGCATAGACACTAGGGGTATAAAGATGAATATACTACATAATAACTTCTCATTAAAATGCAAAGCAGAGCCATCCGGTAGCATGTACAACACAGACCTTCACCTAATGAAAGCAAAACATGCAATATGTTCATTAGATAGCAAACACACACACATACACACACACACATAGCTGCACCTGTATATAGCAGCTGTCAGCAGAGAAGTCCATCTGAATGACAAAGCTGGGAATATCTCTGCAGCAGTTAATGCGGTTTAGTTGCGGTCCCAGCGTCAGGTCATAGAAATCCACAGCATTCTCACTTGAGCCCACAGCAAGGTAGCGTGAGTCTGGACTGAACCTGTTACCGAACGTGAGAAATATGGTCAACTATTCTTTAGTTATAGTAAGAATGACAGTAATAATGAGGAATGACTATTAAATACAAGTATGTCATTACAATATTATACAATTTAGTTGATTTAGAAAAAGCAGAATTTGCATGATTTTGTCTCAGATACAGCTGACATCACAAAACACCTGAAATAAAAAGTGGGGGAAGTATTAGGGACGTGTGAGTTTCAGAACACATCTTGCCATTAAAGCATTATGAAGCATTTCTAAGCAGTGAAACTTTGATCAACTAAGGGCACACATTTTACAAGCTGAGAGATATGGAACCAGCATCAAAGTGAAAGAAGAATGTGGTCTTGTATGGCAGAGTAACATTTCAGGATTTTACACAAATATGACTCTGGATATGTGTTATCCTACCCACTTTTCCAAAGTTACAGTTTTCAGTTAGCAGTGTGCAGAGCCCAAAGTAGCAACAATAGCATGCTTCTCTTCTAATTACAAGTCAGTGGAGCCTTTTAAAGCTGTTATGTCAAGGTAAAAAATTTATACTGACTTGTAACATTGTCTCTATCGTTGCTACTTCAGGTTCGGCATGTGGCTACTGCACTACATGTAACTCTGGAGAAGCAGGCAGGACAACACTTGCAAGAACTGCGTAACACTGCATAACACCACATAATGTTTATTTATGTCGTATTTATGAAAAAAATCCTGTAATATTACTCTACCACCTCAGTACACATGATTCTCTCACTTTAAGTGATGGTTCTTATCAGCATGTTCTTTGGTGGTGGCTCAAAGCGTGAATTAAAATTCCCGACTGTAGGGGAGCCCAGGAGCAAGAAATACAGAATCTTTCAGTGCTATTTTTAACACTTTTTATAGCAGTATAGAAATCATTACACAGCAAATGTCAGTGTTAAATCAACATGTTTAATAGTATGTCTATGTGTATGGTACCAGTATGTGTACCATATTCGTTTGGTGCACGCAGTCACACGGAGAATATTAAGTATGCGCTATTAGGGTAAATATGGTAATCTCACAAGTGGGCATGTCACCTGGAAACTTTAAGCTGTAAGACTCATAAAATTATAGTGGATCAGGCGAGGATCACATGTCTGCATTTTTGTGTTTGGGTGGGGGAAAACATATTCCTAATGTTTACACTTTACTGCTTAATTAACATGCTACAGACTGTATTAAATACCCCAGGGAGACTATATGGCACTACATAGGGCAAACTGTAATCTGTGCAACAAATGACATGAAAAGGAACCTCAGTTAGTGTTTTTTTTCCCCTGTACTGTAGTCATATTGCACCATGAGTTGAAACTAAGGTTTGAACCAAACTGTGACTTTTATGTACTGTTACACTCCTACTCACAATGTTAATTTAACTGTGTTAATTTAACACTGACAATTTTGCTGTGTAGCACCAATTCCACACACCAGTCCATTTAACTATGTTAAATGTGGTCACATACTCCTAGTAAAAACTGGTGGCAGATTAAAACAAGTTAAAGGGGACTTCACCATAGTTTCTAGATGTTTTATCAATGAGAAGACAGTGTTAGAATAAAATAAAGTATAACCTGATATCCTGAATTGTGGAGCGGCGATCTCTCTTCTTGCCCCAGATTTTGAGTGAGGTGACAAGGAGAATGATGAACTCTCCATTCTTCATGCCGATGGCTACCATGTCACCCTCAGGACTATAGCTGACTGTGCGTGCAGGATGCCCCAGATTCACCTTATTCAGCATCTTCTGTATTTGGCATATAGGAAAGCAGCACTGTATCATTTTATTCATACATACCACTAATAACATTTCCTGCTTAGTTCTGCTCTTCAGGCCCTGAATGAAATGCTTTCACAGACACTAGTATTACATAACTAGTATCACAAAGATGCTTTGTGTGGATGTGTGTGTAGTGCTTACCCTCTCTGGAATGTCCCAGAGCCGCACTGTGCCGTCTTCTGCAGCAGACAGAAAGACGTCTCGTGTAGGGTGAGCACCAAGACCCCAGATGGGGCCGTCCATGTGACCGTTGACCAAGATGTTACATGCTGCGTTCTTTTCGCCTACCTCAATAATCTCAGCATTTCGCGTGCCCACCAGGATCTTACCCTTAACAAAATGATAGAGGAGTAAGTGAGCCAACCATTAGCAAGTTAAGACAACTAGAGAGAAGGAGAAAGCAAAACACTGTATAATAATTCTACTTGAATAATCACATAATACTAAATCCTTTGGAATAGTCAAACAACCTATGAGGCATTATTTTAGAACCAGTCTTTGAACTTTATTATTTAATTTCAATGAATCAATCTATCTGGTAATTGATGTTTAAAAGTTAACCCAAGCAAGACAGAGCTGCTGTACATTCCGGGAACTGCAAACGGAACTCGGTCATGCAGATTTCTCATGTCACTTGAAGACTTGACTACTGCAACTCTCTTCTGGCTGGTCTACCTCTGCGCACCATCAAGCTGTCTTCAAACGCAGAGTGAAGACCCACCTCTTCCGAGAATACTTGGGCGATAAGTAGAGTGGTCACCTTATTGACTAGTGTGTCTTAACTTTGAACTTTGAATTTTAGTCTATTCAAACTAGCTGAGGTTTTTCTTGGGTAAATAGCAAAGCACTTTTGCAAGTTGCTCTGAATAAGAGAGTCTGCTAAATGCTGAGTCTTTTAAGTTCTTTTATGTATCAAGTATGAACTTGGTTGGGGTGAAAAATTAACAAAAGTTACAAGACTATTTACAACTCTGTAACATAAACACTGTACTAATTTATAGTTTTTTAGGATTGTAGCTGGGTTAGCTTTTAGCCATGCTCCCACAAAGGGTACTTTCCTATGATGTGTGTTTAGCTCCAGTTTTGTAGTTAGCTGAGGAAGTTTAGTTTGTTTTCCAGGGAGTGGACAATAGAAAGAACAGATGGCAAAAAAATGGATGGCTGGCATTAGCTTTTAGCCTAGTGCGGAGGTCCTCCCACTGAAACAGTAAAAGCTGTAGTCACAAGGCCTAGTTCAGGTCTGGTTGTTCTCCAGTATGAACAATACAATATTTACTCTTAAGTCGCTGTCACATTTCTTCACCAGCTTTGAATAAAGCTTTCACTAGTGGGCTGGGTTTGTGTAAAGACTTTTTGGTGTGTCCCAACCTTACGCTCCTCGCTATAATAATCAACCTCGAGATTAATAACCGACTGGAGATCAAGGACATGTATGTTTTTTTCTTCCGGAACCACATGTTCGATGTCTGTGCAGGTCTACTGTCTACTTCCAGAGTGCAGTGTGAGTGTTGTACCTTGCCTCTGCAGACAGAGCGCACACAGTCTATGATCTGGCCTGTCTCCAGCCTGAAAGCTCTGCAGCGCTTCAGCTCCTGATCCCACAGCTTCAGTGCACCACCCTCCTTAGACCTGCAGGGTGCAGCACACACACAGCACAGCTTACATACTAAAAGCCATGCACTCAGACACAGCACATCTTACCTACTATAGCACTGCACTTTCACAACACAGGTCATGCATTAAACATAACATACACACACAAGGCACAGCTCAGTCTCATTTTCAACAAAATATACTATATATAGATTTAACATTAAATTAATATTTTCTCTGTTATTAAAGTCCTCTCTCTACAGTGTTCTAAATTAGTTAAATCTTAATAGCACTGGACAGCAAACTGAAATAGGTGGGTGACTCACGGTCGCTCCTTGCCTCCCGTGACAATGAGTCCATCTCGCAGAGTGGTGTACATGGTGAAAACAGGACCAGTGTGTGCCTTAGCCACAATTCGCACTAGAATGTGTTCCTTCCATACACACACATCTCCACTAATGGTACCTGTAAATGTCAAGTTATTCTGAAAAGAAAACAAACCTGCACTAATCTAGTGACCTCTAAAGAGAGAACAGCACAGCATGGCAAAGCACAGCTCTGTTTTACAGCTCATTCATTGGCAATATCACATGGTTGTTGATACTCTTACATGACTAAACTGATATGACAAGTTAAGTGAAAATACATTGTATCTCTAAAAGATTTTTTTTCCTATACTGCAATTCAATACATGCAGAAACACATTTCTTTCTGGGTAAAAAAATGGGACATTTATATATTAAGCTAGTACCAAGTGGTCTAACATGTCTGTAGTTGGAAAGATTTTAAAGCAATGGAAGCAGTTACCCTTCGGTAGAACATGTTTATACTAGCTGCATAAGACAAAGAAGTGCACAGCTTTTACGCTAGACTATTTATAAGCAGCTTGGTACTAAAAATGACATCTGATGGAAAATCAAAAGCTTTGCGAAAAAGTTCTACTTTACCAAACATAGACGACTGAAGTAATGTGGTTGGCGGCATGCCCTATTTGGTACACCAGGCATAAGCTGGATTTATGAATGGCAGAATTTAATGGGAATTCTCAAAATGTTTTCTGTCTAATTAAATTAAACTGGCTCCTCAAAGCCCCTAGGGTAAATATACAAAGTATGTCTTAGACAAGACAACCATATTCATCATTTGTGTTGGACACAGATGGTATTCAGTCTCCGCCTTCAATCCATCTGTGCAAAGAACACACACATACAAACTAATGATCAAACACACACAGTAACAGTGAGCACACATGCCCGAAGCAGTGGGCAGCCATTGCTGTGGCGCCCAGGGAGCAGAGAGGGTGAACAGTGGCAGCTTGCCGAGCCCAAACCTACAACTCTGTCATCAATAAACTGGTGCTTTAACCGCTGAGCCACCACTGCCCTCATCTTTCCAAAGTCTAATAAATGTCTGCTATTTTTTTATTGTATTGCTTTCCTTTTTGGCCAGTAAACAAAATGTTGTTTGCCAGTAATAGAGGGCTGTCCGTCACACATTTAAATGACAATATCAAATTACGCCCAGTCCGTTCTCAGAGAGGTCTGATGTGTGCATTTTGGCGATTTTTGAGGAGCGTTTTTATCATATTTCTGCTTTGTGTTTTAACATGTGTTACCAGGGCTTTAAAGTGTGAACTGTGCAGCTGTAATATGTCTGAAAATGTTAAATAGCATTGCCCAATTGGGACAGGGGGGCAAAAAACTGGATTGAATTCCTCATTCTCCACTGTTAAACAACTCAGATCTGAGACCACTCAGCCATGTAAAACCTGTGTATTTAGATATAAAGGGATATACTTACAGCACCAAATGCCACAGAGAGCATGGTTTGCATGCGCGCATCCTCAATAGAGCTGATCACTCCTTTCTTGCTGAGTAGAGCCCTGCCTGCCAGTGTCCAGAAGCGCACATGCTTTATCCCTACTGATACAAACTGAGTGTCTGAGTCCGGCCGGAACTCAGCCACAAAGATCCGCTGTGTGTGGCCAGAGCGACTGGCTACTTTGGCACCTTGGGAACAATAATAAACAGATGCTACTATAAGTAAATGACTCCAACTGGTTTCGGTGTAAAACAGCAGAGAGCAGGCCAGAGAGAATCAGCAGTGCTGTACCTTCCTGCCACTTCCAGATGGTGATAGTGTGCTCGGGGTCCAATCCCACAGACAGGAGCAGCTTGCCAGTGGCACTGAAGCTGACTGAGCAGATGCCCCGGGAGTGGTAGCAGCGCAACACAGACAGAGTCTGTTTGTTCATGGCATCCCACACATGGATGGATGGGGATGTGGCTGTCATGCAGATGGAGAATCGGGTTTAAGATCTGACTTTGTAAAACAACTGGGTTGGACTCAGTCTAACCTTTTTAAAAACATTTTTTACATATGTTTCAAATCTGGATGGTCTCTGGATATATTTGGGGAAGATTGTGTTTATACTTTTTTTAGTGCAACCCCAGCGTGACCAGATAAGACCCAATTTTACTTTCCAGTGTAAAAAGCACCAAGGTGGCACAACACTGACTCATACAAGGTTTAGAGGAACAGTGTGAGCTTCCATAATGCAGGGCAACACATGAAGAACTATTTCAACTGCAAGGGAACACAATCTATAATACTACCAGCTGTGGTCGATGATCTACTAGCAAATAAGCATAAGGGCGCACAAACAGACAGTAAGAGAGTGAGAATAAGAAAAAAACAGAATTTGTTTTACTGTTTTCACAACAGTAATAATTATTGGCATTAACTTTTTCCTGATGTATTTTCTCTTGCCTAACTGTAGATGATGATGATGCTGTATTACACTGCTACTTTAAAAACAATAGCCTCATTAGTAGTATTGTGCATTCTCTTTACACTTAAATGTGTTGACCACCATGTGGTTTAAGTGATCTGATCACAATGCGCATTGGGCATCTTCTCATGTGGTCAAGTGAAATCCAAAAGTGATCTGATCACCAAAAACACCTCAACAGCCTCTAATTCAAACCTGTCTGACTCCCTAAACCCCAAGGTAAAGTATCTGTAGTAACATAGTAGTTACCAAATAATATGTTGGACATCAAATTAATGACTAGTGTAGCTGATTTAATTGGTTGCTGCAAGTTCATTTGTGTATTATAATTATTAATTAATGTTTTGAAAGTTGGAGCACTGAATGATCACCAAACTGCAGTATTAAAGGTCTATGTTTGCAAAGGTCAATTGCAAAACAATTAATTTGACACTATTACATTAGTGAGTAGTGATTTGGTTGGTCATTGGAAGTAACTCTAAACAAACCATCAAGTTTGTGTGGAGTGTGTAAAACTGCATGTGTCTTTACAACCAGTAGAGGGCAGTGTGCTGGAAATAACTTGAGCCAAGCCCACCCTGACACTAAAACCAACCCTCTCAGATCACTACAACACAAATCAGCTGCATTCCACCAAACTCACAGTGCAATGCAATACTAATAGGGCAGGGCAAGAATAAAAACAATAGCCTCTTTTAACACAATAACCTCATTAGTAGTATGTCTCATTTATAAAAATGTCAGTTTGTGCATTCCACAGTCCACAGTACTGTACATGTAAAATATCAATCAGAGACTCATTTTGTGTTTGCAGGCTATGAGCGTATTAGTAGTAGGTATAGTAAAGCACATAATAATATAGCAGACTTGGGCTGTTTAAATGCTTCTTTGTTGCAGTAGCAAACTGACACAGCTCCTGCAGGAACAGCAAATTCAGACTGGAGCTCTGCAATCACAGTTAAAAACAGTGGATAATATGTCTTACCTGACATATCACCAGCATCACCTACACAAGAATATGAAAAGGATATTAGGAGGTTAAAGGATATATAAGGTATGTCAACATGATATGGAAATGAAAGCATAATGCCTTTACAATTCATATACACTTGCTATGAAAACATTTAAGGTAAAATTAAGGGAGGTATATAGAGAGCAGCCCACTTCTCACAAACATACCTACTTGGCCAGTCGCCACCACGTTGGGGAACTTAGGGTGTTGATTGATGGTGAGGCACAGAATGTCATCACTGTGTTCGACATAGAAACTCTGGCATGCTAGAAAAAAACACAGAGCACACTCAATACACAATAAATCTGGGATAATAATTGATACCAAATATAGCCAGATTCTTGGACTAGATA